>NW_008333469.1:927459-1001002 GCF_000622305.1 Nannospalax galili
ATATATATGGTAGACATGGTCTCTTTGGAATCCTGGCCTTCCTGCAGAGAAGCTGTTCATGGCCATGGTGGTAGGGAAGACATAAAGTGAGAGGTTCTTGCAGGAGAAAAGAAAATAGTCCTGTGCTATCTATCAGTAAGTTCTTGGTCAAGGCCATGTATCGTTTGAGTGTGTTCCCCCAAAATTCATGTGTTAGAAACTGAGTCCATTATTAGGAGGTGAGGTGACTCAGAGTATTGTTCAAATCAGAGTCTGAAGGTACCCACTGAGATTTCCAGGTTCTTGTGTCCTGCAAAAACTTGGACCAGCGACAAATGAATAGTGGTGGAGAACACTTCTGATTGTGAAAATAGGCCAGAGAGCTGGAAAAGACTAGAAGCTCCGATGTCCTCAGGCCACTAGAGTCACAGCCCTTTATGGGTCACTTATAAGGACTCACCTCCTACATCTACATCTATGTGTCTCACATGGGCTCTGGTGGAGAGAGGGTCCCAGCCTTTTGGCCAACCGCTTCTTTCACAAGTTAGTCTTTGTGCCTCTCTCCACCTTACACCCTTGCCACAAGAGGTGATTAGGTTTGGGGCAAACAACTCATGCTGGAGTTGGTTTACTTGTTTTATGAGTGGCTCAGTTTTTCTGTCTCTCCTTGTGCATTGTTCTAACATGCTAGAATATAAACGGAAAGACCTTGTTATATCCCAGCTCTATGTTCTTGGGCTTCCCACCTCCAGGTATGAGCTGAGTATACGTCTCCGGTCTGTAGTCTATTCCATTTGTGGTATTTTGTCAGAGCAGCAGAAAATGTGCTCAGGCCCCTATTGTTGCAGAAAAATTCTTCCAATAACTAAAAGACCAAGCGTTCACCCAGAAGAGAGCCTTTTATTCCTTACTCATGCAAGAGGTCCCAGAAGCAACAAAGGCTTTCAGAGTTTTCTGGACTTCGAACCAAAGTAGAGATGGGGATTAAATAGGCATTTTTGTCATATTTTATGGCTGACATTGGGCCCTGTGTTTCTTTTCATGATAAGCCATGTTATCTCAGGAAAATTTCTTCTTTTGTTCTTCGTTTATCATAGCTTACAAAGTAGCTATGATAAGCCAGGCATGGGTCAGGACATCTGTTGCCTTTTGATCTATAGCTAGGCTAGGTTAATTGGGCTAGAACTTGGTCCAACCATCATTACAGTTTACAAAAACAGATATCACCAGCAGAAGTTTAGATATCCGACATGCTTGATCTACACTCTTCTTGGACTAATTGGACCAGGTGCCTCATTAAACCATTTGGTGAGCTTCCCGTTCGTTTAGTTTTACATCTTTATCAACAGTCAGACATAATGAGTGGAAAGCATCATAGAGCTTCAAGACATTACAGAGTAACAAAACATCTATGGTAGTGAAAACTTTGCAGAGCAATATACATCTCTGAGCATCCCAGGGTTATATTTCAAGGTATCTACCCAGTAAGTAAAACAAAGGAAACGTCAGATGGCCTAAGCTTATGAGAACATTATATAGGAATACAGTTAGTGATAAGAATACAACTTTTCCTTATCACTATAACCAAAGACACTATAATGGGTAATGTTGATTGTCAACTTGACAGAATCTAGAATCACCAAAGAGGCAAGCCTCTGGGAATGCCAGTTAGGGATTATCTAAATTAGGTTAGTTGAGGTGAGAAGATTCACTCTAAATGTGAGTGGCACTGCTCCTCAGGCTGATGTCCTGGCCTGAATAAAAAGAAGAAATTTAACTGAGCACTGACATTCACCACTCTTTTTTCCTAACTGCAGACACAGTGGGACCAGCAGTCTCCTGCTCTTTCTGTCATGTTTTCCCTACCACCTTGAACTTCCCCCTCAAACTGTAAGCCTGAATAGACCCTTCCTTCCTTAAACTGCTTTGGTCAGTTATTTTGCTACAGCAACGAAGTGTCGAAACAAAAACACAACTCTTACCTCCAAGGGGATAAGAGATAGTTCATTCTAGAGCCTACAAATGTGAGTGACCATGGCCTGGGAATGCAGAATCAGGTTACCCTAAATTCCATGTTCCAATGTGGTTAACAGTTTCATGAAGTTTTTAGTAACAGAAAAAAACCATAAATCAAGACACCTTTGAGATACGTTAGTGGAGACATCAGAGAGGCGGGTTATAGCAAAGAGGGGAGAATTGTGCTATAGCTCTTAGGTGCTGTCTGACAGGCTTCTCAGTCATTGGGTTGGTAAAAGCTAGTGGTCTGCTAAGTTAACACATCCTGAAAAGTTTTTACGGTGTCAGTCACAAGATGTTAAGTAAGAAACAGAGGTAGGCAAGGGGTGGCTATTTGTGGGGCAAAGGTGGCCCAAGATAAATTGTAAACAGGCTCTGGACTTGCAACATTTTAAACTCTGCACAATCAATTGATCAGCCTTGCAGGATGTTCAATTGAAGATGCAGGTTTTTTTTTTTTTTTCTGGAAGTTTTCATTCACAGAAGAAAGTGACTAATAGAAGAGCTGAGCCAGATTAAAGCTCAAACTGATTCAGTGAATTTTACATGATAGGGGAGCCTTCAGAAGTGAGATCCAGAGGGGAAACACTTTGGGTTTTTATGCTTAAGTTTGGTGAAGAGGAAGTCATTGTAGAGATTCGTGATCAGATAAAGATGGGATAAACTAAAAGGAATCAGCTGGCTAGAACTTAGCTGGGTGTATCCAGTCACTCTGCTTAACCCATATCTTTAGAGGTAAGGATATTCTTGTCTTTGTGAACTGAAGTTCTCCCCAAATGCCACACCTATGTTGAGAATTCTACAAAACGGATGAGAAGTTCATGATTGTGTGAAGTTAGACTATCGGCAGATCCAGAGCCGAATTACCTTACTGATACAGGGGAAATCCGGGTCCCCTCTTGGGGTTCTTAGTTTCATTAATAAAATAATTTAAGAATGGACTCAATCAGAAGCTCAAGGAAAATGTTATTGGAGTACATAATAACCCTCAGGGTAGCAAGCTGTGAATCTCGGCAGCTGCCTGTAGGAGAATGAAGAAAAGCTGTACTATTTAAGGTGCCATGGAGGTCAGGTGCAGGATGTGGTAACAGCCACATGGCCGAGAGGGGAACTTGAGAGGGAGTGAGAGGAAGAAGCCCAAAATATTAGAGAAAGCATGCTTAGAAAAGAGAGAGAAGAAAGGGAGAGGCTAAGCTATTCTGAAGAATTTAGAAAAGTGGGCAGAGTTACAAAGCTGCCTGAGCATTGGGGGTGGGGGCGGGGGGGGTGGACACTTCTGGACAGGAAAACTTACATTATCTCATTAGAGCACCAATAATTCCATCTACCTCTTTAGCAAGTCTTCATGTGTACCTGCCTTCCTAAGGGTGGCCCCATGGCTAGATGACTGACCTGATCCAACTGGAATGTTAGGTCTCCTCCTAGGCCAGAGACACTATTCCCTTGACCAGGAGTTTTCTCTTAATGAGCCTTTAATACTATTGTTACATTATCTTTAGTCTCCTGAATAGTCCTTGCCCACCTCTGTGTCTGATCTGATATCCTTGTGACAGTCGGGTAAAACCTTTTCTTTTTATTTGAATTTTTGTGCATTTCATACAAAAGATCTTGATCATATTTAGACCCCCCCCAACTGCACCCCATAGCTCCCGCCACTAGTTTCCATGCATTCTGTCATATATGTTAAGGCCTATTGAGTTAAGTTTGTGTCTTCAAAAGGCCCTTGGTGTGAGTCCATCCCGGTAAAACCTTTTGTTGTACATTAATAGACCAGTAGTTTCCATCAGTTCAAAACTTAAGAACATCATCAAACAGCATCTGAGGCCTACCTGCTTTTCTGTAACTGTCTACCTGATAGTCTCACCAGTGTATTTGAAAAATCCCCTTTCTTTTGTTCTGTAACTGGAAGGAAATCAATGAACAGTTTTAATATGGGAATATGTTGTTCAGGGCAACGTGAATTGTTTCCAGGCCATGGTCACTCAAATTTGGCTTAAATACATCAATTGGGGCTGAGACACTGCTCACTGGAACAGCACTTGTCCAGTGTGCACAAGGCCTTGGGTTTGGTCTCCAGCACCATAAAATAAATAAAAAAAAAAAAATAAGATGCATACATAAATTGTTCCATACATTTTGGATAAATGCATTAAAAAATAAGTACAACATTGCTTTAATCTGCTTTGAATTTTAAGTTTGTGATTGTCTCCTAAATATACAAGCATTTTGACCTTTGGGAGCACTGTGAGGCAAAGTATTGCTGTTTTCAAAAACAAGAATGTCGAAAAAGGCCTTTACAAGAATTTCTGGGAGTAAAGTTAGTTAAATAGGAATATTTATTTACGTTGTACTGAAACTTAATCGGAGAAAATTGAAATTAAAATCTGCGTGCAGTGCTGTTTGGGAGTGAGGCTCAAGCTGTTTCACTGGACGAGTCATTCACTCATTTTTCTCCTTTGCTTCTGAGCAAGGGGATCCACTATGAAATGTGTCTTAGTAGACTGAAGGAGAGAAGGAATGTACCCAGAATGCTTTCATAGTCCTTCCAAATCCTCTTAAAATCCTCACAGCCTCTTAGATTCTGTATTGTGACTAGACTTGGCCAATTTCCTCTAATTCTGTGCTGGTGTAACTGAGAATCTGTGCTCTTTGGGGACCTTGCAGCCTCATGGAGCCAGCTTCTAGACTCTGGAGAAAAGATGTGGAGTTCTTGTGCTCCTGATGAAAAGAAGCCATGGAGGAAGTGACTGAGTGTGGTGGGACAATAAAGCACTCCGAGGCAGGGAGGGGTTGTTAAGATGTTGACTGCCTGGGTCTGAATGTGAATCCTGAAGGGGAGATTAGCAGACAAAGCCACACCAGCATCTCCTCCAGTGGGCAATTCACCAAACTTGTGAAGCCAGCAGACCTAGAACTGAAGGATCTAGGAGGAATCTTGCCTAACAGAGAGAGTGATGAGGCTTTGGTGAAGAGGAAGGCCAATTCACAGGAAGAACATTAGAGACAGAAGGACAAGACACTTGCTGCTACTTAATGCGTTCTAGACATGATACAGAAACTGCACCCACACAGTATGGTAGTCTAACAGGATCTGCATACAATAAGAAAACCAGCTGATATACCAAGTGGATGGGGGGAAATTTCAAGGGATCCCACCTCCACATGAAGAGCTGCAGGCAATCCGTGGATACTGAGGGAGGGGGGGAATACGTTTTCTCCAGAGACTGAAATCCTGAGAGGTTATCTCATTCTAAATGGGTAGCCTTAAACACAGGTACACAGGAGCACCTCTGAATGGACTTGGCATACTATATATAATGTATACCTGTAAGTGGATGCATACATATGTAACGATAATAATAATCAAGGAAGGGGACAGGAAATTGGGAGGGAGTAATGGGGGGATATGGGAGGAGCTGAAGGAGGACTGGAGGAATGGGAGGGGTGCAAAGACTATGCTCATGTATGATGCTCACATACAAAAGAGGGGATGGCCAGTTCAGTGCTCAGGATGGGGTTTCTCTCAACAAGGACAAGTTCAGTGCAATCAATTGCGGTGGTTCTCATTAATTTCAGAAAAACAAAGAAGAAAACCCCCACTGATACCTTTTTAGTCTTATTAGTGTATTAAATCACTTTTGGCTTTCAACCTTATGATAATTTATTCATACCTCCTTTCTGGATCTATTGATTAAGAGGAGAGGTGAGGAGAGGATTAAAGTGGGCAGAGGTTTTAAACTACATGGGTTTTAGAGAAAGGACCTTGGTTCTAGAAGTGGTGCTGTTTGGCCAGAAAAAAGTAGTTGTTAAATTTAAGCATGAAAATGCCCAATTCTCTTTACCTCCAGTGACAGCAGAAGACATCCTTGTACTATGTGAAAAAAACAAATCAGCAGTGTTAGGAATGCAGGGTTAGGATCTCACCTCTAACTACACATATACACATACACACACACACACACATATAAAATATTTATTATTGTTACTTTATGTGTATGAGTGTATTGTCTGCACCCATATCGTGCAGTGCCCATGGAGGGCAGAAAAGGGTGTCAGATCTCCTGGAACTGAAGTTACACCATGTGGGTCCTCTTTAAGAGCAAACAGTGCTTAGTCAGTAAAGTGCTTGATGTGCAAGCATACATTCCTGAGTTCAATTCCCAGCACCCTTATGAAAAGTCAGATGTGGTGGTACACCTGTAATTCTAGAGCTGGTAGGACAGAGACAGGTGGGTCCCTGAGGCCAGGTGCAAATGAGATTCTCTGTCTCAAAACAAAGGTGGATGGTGGCTGAGGATCAATACCTGAGGTTAACACCCTGGTTGCCACATTTGCACCCACACATGTACCTGTACACACAGGTACATGCACACACACAAGCGTAGCTCTTAGCTGCTGTCTTACCTGAGACACAGGTATGCATTCCTGATGTCATATATCCACATTCTGATGCAACACTGTGATTTTTATGAGTTGGGTTATTGGAAAATGACATCAGAAACCAGACATAAATGAGCCTGAACAGCATCCTGGTGAAAAGCAAGATCAAAGGCCAGGTCCAGGGAACTCAGCAGTAGGGTCCAACGGGTTGCTTCAAGTTCTACGGTGATACTATGGAGCACAGAGCCTCCTCACTCATCTTTGTGGGGCTCTTTTTCCAGGAACACACCACAGTGTCCAAGGCAGACAGGGTATGTTTATAGAACAACTCCACCTAGATTTGATCTTTGTACTCCAGATGGTCAAGATAAATCCTCCAGCATCTTTCTCCATCCATCAGGGATGCGCAGGTCCTCCTAGCCTCTGTAGGCCAAACCTGAGAGGCCGCCCAGCTTGGCAAATTCAGCAGGCTTTGGAGAGCTACCTTGGTATTCGCCGCTGCTGCCAACTTCTTTCAACATAAATTAAAAGTCACAGGGCTTTGCCACTTCTCTCCATGTATGAAAGGGTTGCAAAAAGCCATTCCAAGTTCACTTTTTTTCAATAAAGAGTCCTTTTTATTCTTCACATCCAAGCTGTCAGTTCAAAAAGGGCTTGTTATAAATGGATTAATTTATGGCAAGTTTGTTGATTGACAGGAAAAAGTTTGTTATGTATGGATTTGACATCACAACCATGCATAGCCAATTTTCCCACTAACAGCTTCTTTATGGAAGAATTCTTCCAACCACCTTGCAAACAGCTGTTGGAAACACCTCTGCATCGATCATTTGTAATAGTTTATTAAAGTGGTACCTGGCAACATGTCTATGTAGTTAAAGGCTTGCTCATTACCAAGTCCCATTTTTAAGGAGTTTATTACTCAAGCTTTTCAAATCTTATCAAACTCAAACCTTTCATGTGAGCACTTACTCTAGGCATTGTTTCTTTTGTTACTGTGCCTTCTCAAATAGGGGTCTTTTCTTAGAGTAACATGGACTCATGATGGATTTGCCTCAGATTTCTGAAAAAGAGTTTCTCTATTTTTGATCATTTTTCTCTCTGAATATGTGGTTTTGGATATTTGTAGCATTTCTTCCCCAAGAAAAAATATTTATAGGGAAAGAGATGTTCTAATTTTCATAAAGATGATGTTATGATTTTTAAAAGTTATGCTTCTATGCCCCTGGGCCATGTTCACAACATCTTCTGGGTCAGCTGGTTGCTGGCCATTTTCCTCTCCTTTCTTTTACCCTTGTCCAGCAAAGCCCTTCTTGACATGCTTTTCATTTTATCTTTGAGCTGAATGGCAACTTTCCTTCCCCAAAGGGTGAACTGTTCCCTGGCAAAAACCTGTATCGAGCGGCACTGTGGATGGAATGCCAGCTCTTTCACATGTTCTGCAACCGCAGGCAAGCTATTTTGCCCATCCCAGTTCCCATTGTTACTGGGTTTTCACCTGAACCATAACGACAACAATAGCAACAAATTCTTCACATACTTTTAAGATCTAGGGGCAAGACGACGCTTGGCATACAGTGAGACCTTTAGTCATACTTACTGTTGCCCAGTGTGTGTAGGATAAAGTAGAATTGGTTGTTGGCATTCATACTTCTGTATGCATGGGGTCAGGGCACATTTCATACCAATACTGATAGCCCTAGCTCTCCGTGGGATACTGGTAGTTGGTTTCGGCACCTTAAGCAGCAGTGACTCTTCCTGCCCCAAACCTGGTATTCAAGGTCCTCCCAGGGGGTAAAGGAGGAAGGTGGATAATGAACTGTGATACTCCATTAGCCCAGATAAGCCCCAGAGCATAGGAAGAGCTGACGGAGCCAGCTGGCTCTCCAGTAAGCCCTGGTTCTGCCAAGACCCACTGATTGCTGACGAAGAAGCAGGGAGGAAAGGCTGGTATTGGCGGGGGAGCGAGGAGGGCCTCGCCTCCCAACATCAGAAGTAGGTAATGGCTTGGGCAAATCTTCAAGATAGATGAGTTACTCAGTGCTTTGAAATCCACAGAAGGGTCTGTTAGAACCCACTATGTTGGTATTTGATTTCCAGTCTTGAGGATAGTGGGTCTTTTCCTGGGATGGGAGCAAACTTTTTTGTGAGTTGCAGAATTCCTGAACCCCATCGTCCCCACACGGCATGCAAAGCATTATGTAGGCTCCCTTCTCCAAAGATGTTAGACTCACTCAGCTGGATTCTGGAAAAAAAAAAAAAAAAGCTAATACCACAAATGTTGCTGATGGAAAAAGAGACAAAGGTTATTTTTTCTCTTCTTCTTAAAAGAAAAGTTTATTAAGGATGAAAAGTCCTTTGCAGTTTGACTTTTAATTATTTCATCACACATAAATTTAAGAAGATAATCATAGGTAATGTAGATAATATTTTCCAGCAAATAAGGGGGTATATTTCTTTCTGGTCTCACAGAAGTGTTGCCATGTGTAATAGAGGGCACACCATTTCCCTTCGTTAGTGTTTCTTTTGCTGCTGACAAGAATTCTCCCCTACAATGCATACAAATATACATGGTTTTGCTTTAGAAAAATAACAGTCGAAACTGAAGATGTTAGAGCTCACCACATCTGATCATGCGAAGCATCAGGGAGATTTTTGGAGACACCATGAAATGAAAATTGTGTAACATGCGAGGTCCAAATCCTGGCTTTTGATGTTATTGCTTTAGTACATGAATCAAGCTGTCTTTTCTTACTTTATTTTCATGAGACTCAAACTAGACAGTGCTCATCCAATGTGTGTGTGTGTGTGGGGGGCAGGAATAAGATCTGGGAGGCTGGGAGGTCTTATTTTAAAGTATAGGCCATTCATGATCTCTCTCCTGATACCATTTGATGGTCTTTTGTCATGTCATTCCCTCAGTGACAAAAGGCAGGAAAATCAATATGCTTTGACAGTATTTCAAAAAGCACTCAGGAAATAGTAAAAAAATTTAAGATGAGGTAGATGGAGAGGATTGGCATTTTTTACAACCAGGAGTGAACCCTAAGGATCTTGCCAACAACACCATCTTTGAATCCCATTTGGATGGGGTGGACAGGAAATCATGGCTAATGAGGACACTCATCCATTCCTCCTCCTACAGATGGGGGATGGCCCAAGACTTAAGCAATTGCTCATGGAATCCTCTGATAAGGGGTCATCTCAATGCCTCCTACTGAATGAAATCATTGCAGTTGTGATTTGGACCACATTCCATTTTCATGACTCTGAGAATATCCCAAATGGCAGCATTGGGAGGCATTTGAACCAAGAATGATTGACAATGTCTGTAAGTACTTATTATGTCAAGGCTTCAGCCCGTCGATTGATGGGAAATGATGTATAATAAATTAGAATGATCACACATCATTTCCCATCGATTGAAATGCCAAATCCTTGACGGAGTAATGAGTTATGGCCAATACCACTCACTGTCTTAGGGGGAGATTGATTGCACATCCTTTCATTGATGTGATCAAACAACTAAGAATCCTAAGTACACATCTAGCTCCCAAATTTTACCATCGTTCCAGTACAGAGCATAAAGTTAGTGTTGCCTCGGTGAGCACTGCACAATGCCATACGGGTATTGGAGTAAGGGTATCCTTCATCACCTGAGGCAGAGAAAGCCTCACTCCTGGCAGAAATACAGATGCAGCTCAGTCCAGAGAGATTCAATGAAGCACCATTAACCACCCCAGCTACAACAGAACTCATGTCTTTTATAGAACAAAAAGGGAAGGCTCCCAGGTCTCTTCACAAAAGCAGAGGAAGGAAGTTGGCAGTAAGCGCCATGGAATGAATGTTTAGTGCGTTCATGTAGTCAGTGGGTGGATATTTCCCCTATTTCCCTTGTATAACTTATTCTCAGAATCATATGCTTTCTAAATCATTCCAGTGGGTAAGACTAAGTCTTGCTCTTCTCTGGTAAGAAAAGCATTCCCTTCTCATCTTGTAATTAAATACCAAAATCATCAGCTGTGAGAAATTTTTATTTATTTAGGTAGCCAACCTGTCTGTTTTTCCTAGTGGAGGCAGAAGGGCTGGCACGATCCATAGACTTTACATTCTCTGTTTTTCAGTCAACATTCAATGGCTGTTTCTAAGGCCTTCCTCGGGTGTGTTGTGTCTTCACAGGCATTTTAAAGCAAAACTGAAGGCTTTTTAAAAACTTTGTTAATTTAATAATTTTTTTTGGAAAAGTTACTCTGTGTCAGATGTTATGATAACCTTAAAATATGCTTTGGGGGAATGGTAGAAGAGATGGCTCAGTGGGTAAAGCTGCTTACCACCAAATCCAGTGACTTAGGTTCCATCCTCAGGACCCACACTGGAAGGAGGGAACAGAGTCCCACAGGTTATCCTCTTGAAACGGGGAGAAAGAGGGTCCCCTAGAGGGTTCTTAGTCTCATTCATAAGCGAATTTAAGAATGGACCCAAACGGAGGCTTTTACAATTTTATTAGAATCTTAAAGAAAAATACTCAGGGCAGGCAAGCTGGTAAGCTGGTAATCTTGGCAGCTTCCCTGAGGAGGTGAATAGTGGGAAGAAGGAAAGAAAGCCATGAAGCCATGCAGGTTTAGAGCCTGCATAGATGTCAGACACAGGGCTGACTTGCAGCCATGTGGCTGGGAGGGGAAGCTTTAGAGAAAAAGTGAAGAAATACAAGATGCTAGGGGCAGCCCAAACCCTTAAAGAAAGCGTGTTTAGTAAGAAAGGCATGAAGAAGAAAAGGAGAAATTACACGTTTCTGAAGAGTTCAGGAAAGTGGACAGACTTATGGGAGACCTACATGGCTGTGGCTGGTCTGGAAGTTCTGTGGGGCCTGAGCTAGTTCCAGGCAGAAATATTCACTACTTAATTAACACACCAGGTATTCTGCCCGTCTACTTAGCATAACCTGCCTTCCTGGGAGTGGTTCTATCACCAGATAATTGACCAGTGAGGCTGGAAAAGTAGGATCCTCCAACAGATAAACTAGACATTTTTTTTAGTCTGGGCTAGTTCAATTTACGGGGCTTACTGATACTCTTAACACTCTAACATCTACTATGGTGTATGTGTGTGTACACACACACACACACACACACACACACCATACCACATACATGAACTAAAAAAGAAGGAAATTCTGTCATTTGTAACAACACAGATGTAATTAGAGAAAATTATGTAAGTGAGATACTCCTGAAACGGGAAGACAGACAGACCACATGTTCTCACTCCTATGTGGAACCCCAAGAAAGCTTTGGGAACTAGCCCGTTGTGAGATCTCTATCCCAGTTACAAAATGATTTAAAAAAAACCAACAAGCCACAGCTTTCCTGCATGCTGAGAAAATGTAAACTAGTCCCTAATTATGATTTCTTCATCAAATGAAGGCTACTAGACTGAAAGAGCTATGAGGGCAAGGACTATTGTCTGTCTTCTTGACTGTTGGAAACTCAAAGTCCAGAAGAGTGCCTGGTAAATGCCAGGCCTTCGGTTAAATTCCTGAGTTAGTATTGTTATTTGCAATGATACTTTTTCAAATGCAAGTAATTTAATCAGTATTTTAGGAAAGCTGTTTTGCTATTTTACCTTTTCCTCATGGCATAATTACAGTGGCCACTAGGCTTATTTCCAAGATGGCTACATCAAATTTAACTGTTGAAGGAAAAGAGAGGTGGCGAGGCAACACGGGCAGGTGGAAGCAGGGCTGACTGATCCCACTTTCAGGGTGTTTGTACACATTGTCTTACCACAACCTGCTAAATGGGTACTGTCTTCATTTTACAGAAGTGGGACCTGAAATCTTGGGAGTTGAACTTTTCCAGTTAACACAGATGATACGACTGCAGAGAGTTCAGACAAACTTGGTTCAGTTGCTGACACTGATGAGTCCTATGTTGTATGTTGTTCCCCTCTCCACCACTGCCCCAGAGTAGAAACCTAGCTTGAGGATTCCTATGACAAACTCAACATGTCACTGTGCTGGATGAGGAAGAACAAAGAAAACAAAACAGCCCCCCTGAACTTAGCTCAGAACAAGCACTGTCTTAGGTAAACAAGACTCAAATAAAGATCATTGGTACCGAAGCAGGTTGATGTTCTTCCTATTACATGGGATTCTCATGGGGTGTCCTGGAGTGGCAGAAATCTAATCCTGGGAGAAGTGGCAATATAATTTACATTTAATTGGTTATATAGACAATTTCCAACTTTGAGCAGAGTCAAATTCTAAATGTTTATTTAAACAAATCTGTTCATACAGTTGCCCTACCTATCCACAGGAGATGCCGACTGGGATAGGACCACCTCTTTCCATGTTGTTTTCTTTCTGTGATACCTACATAAATTAATGCTATTTCTCTCTTAACTGAATAGTTATTATACCATGACAGTAATTTTGGCTGTTGGGGATACAACAGCAAAACTAACATGAATTCCTCTTCCTGTTTTCATTATTTCACAATCAAAATATTCAATAATGCAGATCTTAGCAACCTTAGTGAGGGTGTTATTTTCTTTTTTGAGTTGAGAACTTTGATATTTTCATTTAAAGGTAGCACTTTAGGACTTCCCTCTAGTCTTGTACTTTGGGGCCAATATTAAATAAAATAAGGGCTGCTTGGACTCCAGCCCTGTAATTGCTTGATAGTTGATTTGATAGCCAGTTACTACGTGACTGATACACAGGTAGAGACTTCAGTGTGGATGTCAAGGACAAACAGAAGACGCCTCCTAGATGGGTGAGGTGGGGTGGTGCGAGATTTATTTATGCTGTTAAGAATGACTTGTTATTTAAAACTTGTAAGTGGTTTAATTCTGGAATTTCCTATTTAACACTTTTGGAACACAGCTTAAATGGGTAACTGAAACCACAGAAAGTAAAAATTTGGGTAAGAGGGGACTACTGGGCTCAAAATACTTAATCTATAGGAAGAAAACTGTGCATGACAGATAGGATAAGAAGTGATCCATAAACATGGTACAAACATTTGGAGACCCAAAGTACTGTCAACTTAAGCAAAGTGTATTTTAATGGCAGTTATTATTATATCTAACATTGTTTTCACAAAAGTGAGAAGTTGAGCCCCTCTTGTGAATGCTGGGAATCACTTTCCCCAGTACTGACATGCCTGCTTGCAAAGATTTCGTTCTATTGTGTACCTGTACATTTAGAAACTCTCATCCCCTAAACGTCTGTAAAAAACAGAAGCTCACCGTGTCATCTTCTTGCTGCAATTTAGATGAAGGACAGAAGACGGTGATCTTCTTGGGCAAAAGGAATTGGTTCTTCTCTGTAGCTGATGTAAATGGGTTGTTTGTAAACCATGTAAGGTTTCTTAAGGACTTAAGTGCATAGGGTCACAATGATGTGTGTCACTTCTAAAATTTGCTTGCTGAATCATTTAAAGCATTTTCAAAGACAGAAATTACAATACAACTGACATTTGTATAGCGGTTTACAATTTATAAAGGACTTCACAGCATTGTTTCATTTAATGTCAACAATAGTTCTTTCAGTTAGGTGTAATTGAGATTGTAGTGTGAAGTAATGTGCCCAAGGACCTGCTTATTAAGTGTTGAATCTAAGACAATTTTTTTATTTTTTTATTATCATTATTGTATGCATGTATGATGTCTGTGTAGGGCATACGTGGCATGGCACATGTGTAGATATCCACTTTGTGGGGTTGGTTCTTTTCTTCCACATTTACATGAGTTCCAGGGATTGAACTCAGGTCTTTAGACTTGCATGGTAAGGTGGCAAGCACCTTTACTCACTGAACCATTTTGTTGGCCTAAGCCAGATTTTTGATTATCAAGTGTATTGTAGTGTCTATGACATCAGACTGGCATAGCAACATTTATAATGTTGAAAGACTAAAGGTTAAACACTCAAACCAACTCAGAGCATATCTGTACAGGTCTTCCTTTTAGAAAGCAGAGAATTTTTCTGAGTATTAACTTGGGGTTTCTTTAAGTCCACCATTACGGAAACAATTGGATTTTCTGCCAAGAAACATTAAAGCTGATTTGACAAGAATGACGAGCCACTTTGAGAGTTGATTGACTGTTAGCACAAGCTTTTAGAGCTTGCTAAAATTCTATCAACTATGAGTGAAAGAAATGGATGGTTCTACGCAGAGATTCAAAAGAAAGCCAGTGACAGAAAAAAAGCAAATGCTAGATTGGTCAAGTATACATCCATCCATCCAACTGTTCTCTGATTCCCATAAAAGTTCATTTAGTTCTTCTACAACTTTCTATGGTCCTCATACTTGGGAGCTCACTGAGGACTAAATTGATCAATGAGTATAGAAAAAAAAAACAAACAAACATCATTTTGTGTTTATTGAGAAGCTTTCAGATGAAATATTTAGCTGAGAGTTACTGAGATGTGTGTTTGCAGTTCTTTCTTAGAACATCTGCCACGAGGTAAATTTGCACCCACGTCACCAGTATGTCAATACCAGAACCCAGTGGAGAACAAGATCTTTGAAGGTGATGGGTTCTTTGTTGGGATCAATAAAATGAGTGGTGGAAATTTCCATTATGAAAAACTGTTTTTTGAGGACCCATAGTGAAGAGAATGAATTCAAAATTACTGCAATTTTAAAGACAAAAGATAAAGGAAAATTTTCTCTCCAGGGTTTTCAACTAACATACAAACTACTGAACTACCGAACTACTGTATGGGTTAATGGAACAGACATTTTACCATTTTCCACTTAAAGAAGAGGAAACAAATGAGCAAACATAATCTGTCATTAGTATCATAAAATTCTAGCTTTTAAAAAAAAATTTAAAAATGAACTCCTTACGGTGGAGTTCCCCTAATCTTATTTAATTAATTATTCTTTATAGTAGGATCTTCTCTGCTCCTCTTAGGACCAGCATGAATATGCCATCATCTGACCCTGGCGTTACTACAATAACACACTTGGCCATTGACCAAGCTCAGGGTTAAATAATAGACCCTGACTCACAGAATCGTCTGTGCCGATTTCCAATTGTGTCACCTCGATGATGCGATCACGTTTGTGTTGGGAAACAGGCTTTTAAAATGCTTTGACTGAGGAAATAGAAGATGAGAGGGCTGGGCAGATAGTGCCTTGCAAGCACAAGGAACTGAGTTTGATTCCCAGAACCCATTAGAAATAAAGAGCTGTGTATGATGGTGAGTACTTGTACTTTCATCACCGAGGAAGCAGAGAAAAGTGCATCTTGGGGCTTGCTGACCAGCCAGCCTCGCTGACTCAGGGCATCCCAGGCCTGTGAGAGACCCTGCCTCAAAAGAAAAATAAAATGTGGATGGCACATGAGGAAAAACATTTAATACTATCCTCCACACACACATGTATACAACATGTGTACTTATATCTACATGTACCACACACAAATGCAAAAAAAAAAAAAAAGGAGAGAGAGACTGGGGGCTGTTCTATAATTTTCTAAATACTTCTCATTTTTTTAGATGGTGGATTTTCACCAGCAATCATCTGATAAGTTTAGAATTCTTCAGTATCAGAAAAAAGTGATGAGAGTTCTGATCTATTGCTTTCTGTAAATTTCTTTCCTGTAATATGATGTAATTAGAACAGGCTTTCTGTGGGATTGTTTTGTTGTGAGGCTCTGTTCTATGCGTTGTTGGACATTTAAGTGCATCTCTGACTGCTAAATTCTAGGTCACTAACGCACCCCCTCAGTTGTGGCATGGCTAAACTTTTCACAGTTGAAGATGTGTGTGAGAGATCTTATATGCATGTATGCGAAGTCACCTACTGGAGTAAAGCATGTGATTCCAGGGTTCCACTCTGCTTTAACTTCTGTATTAAATCTGAAGATGAGTGGGCTTAATACACAGTTAAGATTAGAAGCAGAGGCAAACCCAGACCAAGATCTTGCAATTTCTGTAATGATCTTGGCGTTTCAGTATATTTTCTAAGAATATGCTTGTGGGAGTGTAGTCTACTGACCCATAAACAAGTGAAATCATTACCCAAGAACATTCTGGGAACTTGGGGATGATGGCCAATAGAATTCATGCAGAAAGAACATATTGTTTATGAAGAGATGCAATAATTAAAGAGCCTGAAAGCAGGCATTTAGGGTAATGATAACCAAATAACATCTAAGTACTGATAGTCTCTCATTGAGCACACTCTATTCTGACTCCCCGACTCCTTGGTCAGTGAGGCCTAACTTCGGCCTCCTGTATTCATCTTTACTTTATCCATTTTCAGTAAAAATTTTGTGAAGTCATAATCCACACCTCCAACTTGATATATGATCTCTGTCCATGTTTAAATGAGTTTCTTCATTCTCCATCATCTTCCCGGTAATGTCAATCAGTCTCGCTTGTCTCCATTGAGAATGTTTTCAGGGTGGTTTAGCTGAGCTCCTCCAGGACCACTGATACTTCCTTTCAGGAATTTTCTGTCTGGCCTCTTACCTTGTTATACTTGCCCAAATTTTATTTGGAGCTTAGCATAATCTTTCTTCCTCCCTTCAAAAATCCCATAGAGTGGTCCCTGTACCTATCACAATACCTTTATCCCTCACCTTAAATAAAATCTGTCTCATCATCCTATAGCATATATGAAGTTATAATTAACTGAGACCAACCCGCACGAGTCTCTTGTCTACTTTCACTTCATTTGAGGCAGGGATTTGTTTCAAGTGTCCTGACACTTCAACATTTTAGAACCAAAGCTAGAAAAAATATGCCTGGCGAGAACACTAAATTAAAGAAAGAATTAACAACCTCGGATGATTCACTATGCCAGGAAAAATGTACTTTAAGCTGTGGTTGAGTCTGACGTCTTGGATCGTCCTCATTAGCCATCTCTGGTCTATCCATAAGACAGTAAGGAAGATCACCCTCTTCTGATGAAGATACTGACAAGAAAGCACTGCTGCGCAGCCAGCTGTTTGAGGACTGGAAGAGGATGGAAAGATGGTGAAAACAGATGGGACAGCTTTTGCGTTCTCTTCGGAGATCTGAATATGTGCATATGATATATTAGGGCAGCTCTCGTACATATCCTTTTCTCCTTCACACATTATGCTCACCATTCGTCACTTTCATGTATCAACTTTATCCAAAAGTTTGACTGTCTTTTGTCTCTCAGATTCACCCTCCACTTTTACCGATCAATTTGGTTAAAACATGTTAAATTTTCAAAAGACATTTTGTAGCGTGCTATGTGGAAAGTACTCTGTGGGAAGGACATGTTTGTTTAAGACAAATTTGTAGTGTTTGCTTTGCCAGCATCCCTACTAGGCTTCATTTTGCGAGAGATTCTAGATAGTTTAAGGTATATAAATACAAATGTTTAAAAACAAATGCCAAAAACCTGATGAGTAAAGAATATATGTTGGCTTTTGTTGTGTTATAAAATATAGGAAAATGTAGCAAAGAAAATCATAATTGAACATAGTCTTGTCAACTGGAGATTATACTGATAATATTTTCCCCATGTCACATACTGCATATAGCCACGTGCTATGTATACAGGTATATGTATCTATACTTATGAATATTCTTGGGATTAAATAATAAAGTTTTGTTAATTCTGTTCACATTGTTATGACTAATTTCATTCTTATTGTATACAGATATCCCAATTTCTTTAACTATTCTCCACTTTCTTGTTACTGGTTCTGTGTTTCTGACTTTATGTATAGGATAATAAAATAAAACACTATGTAATAGTATTTGAATGATACAGGTATGATACCAGCGATTGATTTTTGTGTCTTTATCTTCCCAGTATATTATTTTCCTAGAAGTCAAGTGCTGGGCCATAAACGTTTATAGAACTCCTAAAATACATTACCAGCTAACTATGCACCAAATAGATTTGTTAATTTAAGTTTCTAAATCAGAAATGTATGAGGGAGTTTTAATTTAAGTAACCAAGTATAATTGCTGGATGGGAGTCAACAGTTAAAGACTCAAAAATGTCTTTATATGGTCCTGTCTCTCCTTGGGCACTAAAGATATTTTCTTTAACATTAATAGCCTCTGATGAGTGGACACAGAACAAAACTAGAAGAATTTTCCATGGGCTTCCTAAATTAGTTTTCATTTTAAAAAATAACAGAATCATTAAAGATATATGAAAAGGTGTAAAGTACCATTATGCTCAACTTCCCTTTATTCAAAATGTCATCATTTTATTAAGAAATTATTCTATGTCACCACTTTAGCCTTAAACCTAGTTGGATAATAAGAAAAGTGCATAATTACCTGTAATGCAACATCATAAATACTAACTAAAAATGATGGACAATATGCTATGGAAACACATCGTGTTTAACTCTTCTTTGGAGGTTAGAGCTGAGAAAAACTCTACAGAAGAGGTGTTCTTGAAGGACTGATAATAATATTCTAGGAGAAGGAGAACAGAGTTTTGGGGACAGAATAGTATTAATGAGATACAAGGACATGAACTTACACGGCTTGTTCATAAAAAAACAGTGTTAATGAGGAATGTCTGGCACATAAAATGCTGTGGTGTGAACAGCAAATTTTCAATTCTGGGTTCAGAAATTTTGGTTTATTTTATTATCAAAGAGGAGTTTTGAGCAAGGGACATGATTCTTTGTTGGAAGAGATTAGAGACAAAATGAAATTATTACAGTTGTTTAAGGGAGATGGTAAGAGTTTGGACTATGTCATTCGTGGAAAGATAAACTTGATGGGGTGTGTAAAATACATATCCAATCAACCAACCAATCACAAATATTGGTTGAGTGGAGAAAAGATGCCAGTACTGTGTGCTAGAAGCTGAGAGAACAAAGAGCAAGTTCTCCCACATGAAGCCTACATTCTTTACAATAATTAGGCAGTAAACAAGTAAGTGTGAAAATCACTTGATGATGATGATATTATGGATGGTACATTGGGTACCACAACAGAGACTAAGGAAATTTACTTAGGATGATATCTAAGTTGCCATTTGAAAAGCAAGAAATCAGCCCAAGGAAGAATGCCTGCAGTGAGAATCTTCTGAGGTTCAGCAATGGAGGAATAATTATATCAGCCCTTGAGTCAGATAACCTTGCTTGCCTTTCTTATCTGCGCCTACAAAATGGTGATAATAATGTACAGAGGAAAGAGTCCCTGTGACAATAATAAAATAACATTTGTAAACTTCAGCATGCTGACTTCTGACAGTAAAACAGTAAAATCTTAACGGACAGTAGTTACCACTTTCATCATTCCCATCAAAAAGAGAAAGACATGGGCACTTCCATTTCTGCCTCAGCCAACTAGGAAGTGAGACATGCACAGAAAAACACATAGGGATGTTCAGATATCAAATCTGTACTGAGGGATGTGTTGGAAACCCACCCGGAATTTAGATTGTAAGGTCAGGAAAGAGACCAGCATATGTGGGGGACGCTCGCTCAAAGCAGTAAACAAAGATTAAGGTATAAAAACTAGCAACTCAGCTCCTCATGAAGTATATGCAGTGAGCGTAATTATCTTCTTAAAAGAAATTTCTGACTGAAAAAAAAATGTACTGATTATTTGAAATCTTCCTATAATTTACATTCCCTGGCCCTGGTCAAGTCTTCTAGAAATAGGCAGAATAAAAGCAATTACTATCCCAAATCAGAACACTTTAAATATCTGAAAAAAGATTTGTCTGATGTCTCAGTCTTCGGTTGGGAAAAAATGGCCACAAATATTTCATCTGTTCCTCATAGAGAGAAGTCTTTATGTCTCCTTATCACTCTGCTAGGACTTGGATGTGGTTTAATTTGTCATTGCCCAGAACAAAAATCCAATATTCCAAATGTGATTTGATCACCTTGTTACTTTCAAACTATCAGTTTCATCTGTCAGGTCCTTTATAATCTTGGTTCCATCATCTAGTACATTAGTGATTCCTGTAGACATTGTGAAATGTACTGATTTTATGGGTCTGGTTTCTAAATCTTTATCCACATCGTTTGTAAAGATGTTCAAAGGCAAATCTAATGTGAGTTGGTCTATCCTTGCTGTGAACTAGTAGGTGGACAGCAAATCCTTAGATTCATGTAGCAAGGGCAAGTTGTACTTCAAAGTGTAGTCAATGGATTGAGTGGGAACAAAAGGAATCAACAGAGAAGATGGGCTAAAAATGACTTGACATAGGGGGTGGGAGCTGTCAAAGCTTGGAATATATTTGATGGGTGTTATTGAGGCCGTCAGAGGAACAGGTGAGGGAGAAGTTGCAAAGACAAGATGAAAATGGTGAGGAACTGCTAAAAGTGATTAAATGACTTATTCCTAATGATTCCAGGGGCAAAAAGTAACAGGAGGTCTGCATCTTTCAGACAAGGTACCAGAAATATCACACTTGGAGGCACATGGTGATTACCTAGCAATCAGTACTGGTATGGAACAAAGTTCTAGTCTTGGGAGGAGAATGAGACCAGTAAAGATACAGGAACAGAAGCTCCCTTCCTATCTCCCATCACAAAGGTGTTGGGATTCTCTTAATGGCCCTGTCAGAAAGGGAAACTGATGAGAACCAGGGGGAATAGGTGGGTATAGAGGTTGGGTCCTAAAGAGTGAGGCAGAAAGTCAGAAGGAAGAGAGCAGAAAGGGCTGCAATCCTAAAGTCAACTACGAATCAGCAGAGTAGTTATTCTTGGAGACTAAGTACTAGGTGGGATAGGTTGTACAGAGGCTCAGGTCACCAGGGACGGCAGGAACTCAAGGATGGATCAGTACCTCGTTGGATGGGTACCCTACTACACTGGCCAGAAAACTGAGGGACTGAGGCTGCTAGGGTAATTAGTGTTTTTATCTTCATTAGCTAAGAAAGTAGATCAGACCAGAACATATAACAGAGATCTGGAGTGGGCACTATTGGCTCCACTTAGAAAAGGCAGAAAGGGGCCAGGGTAAAGTGCTTATTGCTCTAGCACGAGGACCTGAATTTGGACCCTCAAACCAATGTAAAACTTGGTGTGGTGGTACATCCCTGTAACTCTAGTGCTGGAGGGTGGAGACAGGTAGAGACAAGGGGTTTGCTGGTCAAAAGTAGATCAGACCAGAACATATAACAGAGATCTGGAGTGGGCACTATTGGCTCCACTTAGAAAAGGCAGAAAGGGGCCAGAGGGAGGTTCAGTGGGTAAAGTGCTTATTGCTCTAGCACGAGGACCTGAATTTGGACCCTCAAACCAATGTAAAACTTGGTGTGGTGGTACATCCCTGTAACTCTAGTGCTGGAGGGTGGAGACAGGCAGAGACCAGGGGTTTGCTGGTCAAACAGTCTAGCCAATCAAGGAGTTCCAGTTTTGGTGAGAGACCCTGTCTCTAAAAATGAGGTGCAGAGCCATAGGGGCAGAAACCTAACATCAGCTTGTGGTATCCACACACATACCTATAGGTGAAGGTTCCCACAGACATGCATATAGCACAAACCACATACCACACACACAAAAGATTTAGGTAAGAAAGAAGAATATGAAAAGATAAGACAATGTAGCTTCAATCAGTGTGTGAGTGTATATGTGTGTTTCCCACTTTCACAATAATGTATTTTTGAGGCTGGAGATCACATGAATGCAATTACAGAAGCACTACTTCTATTGACAACTTTGGTTACATGCAATAAATATCTAATAAAATAAATATTGGTCATGTATGTATAGAAAATTTATCTTGAGATCCTTGAGAGTCTTGCTGATTTCACCTCTACAATTTCCTCTAGTTGTTGATGCTGGTGATGGTGAAAGAAATAGCAGTATCAGTATTTCACTGAGCCCTAATGTCAGATACTTTGATAAGTGCAAAATTCATTTAATTCTCATAGAAATCTTAGGAAAAGACATTATTTGCACTCCTTTTTAAAGAGAAGGAAATTGAACATTCAAGTGATTAAATCATGTGCTAGACTTACACAAATAGAAAGTGGTCTTAAACTCAGTGTAATTCTAAAACCATTATGTTATGCTGCCCCTTTGTTTTATGACCAATAGCCATTTATTTTTAGCCTATATTGCTCTTAATATGTTACTTTCCTTTAAAGAATATGTGTTCCCTTAGTATCAAAGATATCACCACTAGATACTAAATGAGTTAGTGTGAGGATTCTGCTTAATGGTCTAGTTTATTCACTAACTCCCTTTTTCCTACATATCAATTTTAGAATGGATGTGAGTAAATTTTTAAAATAACTACTCAACCTTCGAGACTGCATGGTTTTTTTTTTTTGTTTGTTTGTTTTTTTTTTTGACTCAGGGTCTCCCTGTAGCCCCAGCTGGCCTGGATTTGCTATGGAGACCAGGCTGGCCTCAAACTCACAGAGATCTGCCTGCCTCTGCCTCCCCAGTGCTGGGATTAAAGGTGTGTGCCACCACGCCCAGCAAATAAAAATGGACAATTCCTGTTCTCACATGTATCTGTAAAGAAAACCATGATGTCTTTAAATCACTGTTGTGTAAATAGATGACCTTTTTGCAGTGTTAAAAAAAAAAAAGAACCTTTGAGATAAGTAGTGAATAGTCAAAAGTCAACCTGTAAATACCAATAAATGGCTGTTTCCATTTACAAATAGGGGAAGAAACAATTTAAGTTACAAGACTTTTGTCTTGGTGCTGGAGAGATGGCTCAGCGGTTAGGAGCACCGGTTGCTCTTGCAGAGGACCCAGGTTCGATTCCCAGCACCTATATGGTAACTGACAACCATCTATAACTCCAGTTCCAGGGGATTTAATGCCCTCTTCTGACCTCCCTGGGCTTTGTGTAACATAGGTGTCCTTACATACATGTAGGCAATACACTCATGCACATAAAAAATAAAATTAATAAATAAAAGATTAAAAAAAAGACTTTTGCCTTAAGGATGTTTCTTCATGTTTGAATTAAGGTTTAGACCCTGTGGAGAAAAAAAAATCACCTATGCCCCTCATGACCATTAAACTCGGATAGGGGATGAAGTCAATTAACAAATATCTATTTGATCATGTAAATAGAGGCCAAGAAATAGTCATTCCATACTCAAAGATTAAGTGTTCCAAATAATCTATTGACATGCTTAAATGAATTAACTCACAAAAGAATTAAAGCAATTCTTATAAAGATAAACGGAGACAGAGGAAGGTGCTATGAATAGAGATAATTCCATTTTGTTTCATAAATAATTAAGTGTACACATTCCTTATAAATGTCAGTACTTCAATTAGAATTTTCCAGGATCTTTTCAGCTAGGTACCACTTTTAGGTAGACAAAAGGAGGGGCAAGTGATGATCCAGCGCTTTCTTTCAAAAACTCTGGTGAATTGAAAAGAAGACAGCATTCAAAATGCACCTCTGAAAGCTTCCAGGGAGAATTTAAATAACTTCATCATTTCACCTTTCTCTTCAAATGACCCCAAATATTCTGACTATGTACAAACAGTCACATGACCAATTTTCTGTATAATTAGAATAACGTTATTTCAAAACTGTTTGTAGGGGAAATATTTCCAAGAGGCCTGGCTTTACACATGTGTAATTTTTTATACATGTGTAACTTTAAAATGACCAGGTAGAATTTCTTTATTTCCTTCTTTTATTAAAATTGCTTTGCCAAGTTTTAGGTTTGAGCCCTTTTTTATGGCTGATTTATTAAACCTGGAGACTAGGAGTTTATAATGGAGCTTCTCACGGGGCCTTAACTCTAGTGTGCCTAGCAGTTCTTCTGAAGAATGGGGATAATGATGGGCCTTTAGAGAAGAACCAACCTCAGGAGCCAGCAGGGCTCTTCCATTTACCTTGAGGCCTTTCACTTTCTATCTTTCTAGCAGATATTCTTGTTCCATTGACAAAAACATGCATTCTTTTGGCTATGAATCAGTTTCTGTTGTGATTAATTTTAGAATGAAGTCAAAGAAGTTTCTTCCATAACGTTGCACTCAGAGAAAAGGGGAAAACAACAATAACAACAACAACAACAACAACAAAAAACTAGAGAGAAAGTTGTGCTCATCATTTAGGTTGACAGAGATTTATTGGAAATAAAGTGATTCTAAATTGACTAGGGAGATTTATTGGAAATGAAATTATTAGAAATCCAGGGTCCTTTTACAGATATTTAGAAATTATATCTAAGTGGAACATTTTTGCTTTAGTTTCAGAAATACAAACTTCTGGCATTGCTCATCATTAGATTCTTTCCCTGCAGGCTTTGGCTTTATTAGCAGCTTAAGAGTATATTTAGCACTGTCATATGTGAAATCTCTTCACTCTGTTAAACTAATATGGGATAAAATGTCTTTTTTTTACAGTGTTACTCATTCATTATATAAAAATGAAAGCAACTGCTTCAGTGTGGATCCAGAGCTACTGACTATTTTTATGACAAAGGAGAGATGACAATACATATCCCGTAGGCACATGAGAGCATTATATAAGAGTCATTAGTATAATTGATATCCTCAGAAAGAGTGTTTTATCCAACGTGATTAAAATGTGCAATACATTATGTAGGTTCTAGTTTCCCAGCTGCAGTGTTGTAATCTTTTCTTTGATAAATATCTAGTAAAAAATAAAATGATCCTTGTTACAAAGATCATCTTTTACTACTCAAGGCTGTGAGAATGTGAGCTGGTTGCAGGCTACATCCTTCAGCCATGTTTTTTTCACCCATGGGTTGTGTTTTGTGTGGGTTCCTCAATCACAGAAAGTAGAAAAGGCATCTTTAAGATAAATCTTTTGGGGGTGGTCATGCAGGTTCATGATAGAGTCCTTGCCTAGCCTGAGCAAGGTCCTGGGATCCATTGCCAGCCCAGCAAAAGATGGATCTTCTTTTCTGGGTGACTAGAGAAAACCTGGCTTCGAATTCTGTGCCTGTGTCTTAAGGTCTCCTCACTGATCCAGTTTTAAATGTGCATAGTCACGGAGCCAATCCAAAAAGCAAACTGTGGAGTTGGAATAGCTAAACTTTAAAATCAGAGTAATTTCTTCAAGTAAGTGACTAAATAATTATTCTAAAATAATTGTGTTTCTGCATAAAATACATGCAGTTGTTGATGGGTTCATTCATTTTACAAGTGTTTGCCAACAGCTTCCTATGTACTAAGTTCTTAGTCAGGTACTAGGGACTCATAGAACCCTAAGCCCTAAGATTTCTTCAAAAATAGTGAGCTATGTAAAGAAAAACAGGAGAGCATGGAATGAGTTCTAATTTCTTTGTTCAGTCCTCAAAAGCATGCCTTAGTGAAGCCTGAAACTAGGAGAAGGGATAATGTTACGTCTGCATAATGCACATCTCAAAGAAATAAAACAGGGTCACACACTACCATCTTAACACCTATAATAGCATCTCCGAGTTACTGTCAGGTTTTTTCCTTTTGCATATATGTGTGATAATAGTGATGCTAAAAGCTGAGAAAAAGGTCACAGTGCCGAGGATACCACAACATATTCAGGAAAGTAAAACCAGTGGCAAAAGAAGCAGTATGTCTAATTCTTAATTAAGTGTCACGTCTGTTAGGGCAAAGAGGTCTGTGGGAAGCTTCCTTGGTAATTAGGAGTTTCATTTTCTTCTCTTCAAATGACCTGTAATATTGTTGCGAGGGTCCAATGAGATAATACATTGGAAACTGCTTTGTAAACAAGCCATGGAGTGCTTCACAGACTTGTGACACCGGATTTCATTTGGTCAACTACCGGCTTTAAGTCACAGGCTACCTCTATAAATAGAGAACTGCGCCTCTGCTACCCATCTGAGTTAGAAGTGGCCCTTAAGAGGAATGTCAGTTGGTTTTGAGAGTTCCTGGAAATTATGAAATATTGAAATGATTAATATCCCCAAATTATGTAAGTAAACCATTCTGTGGTCTCATTTCTCTTTGAAAGTTTAGGATAGATAGTAAGTCATCAATGTTTGAGAAGATGAATTATCCATTAGCACAATGCAAATAAGAGACAATATTGGGTTAACACTTGGTTAGGCAAAGAGTTAAGAACAAGAACTTATGGTGGACCCAAAATGCATACCAGTGAGATTGATCTGCCAGTACGGGCTCTTCATTTGGGTGCATATATGATCTATTCATGATCTAGTCTTTTCTTCACAGGATGATTAGAGTACATTAAGCGGTTAGCTGACATTTTCCCCTCCACAACTCCAACCACAACTCCATTTGTCTCACAGTACTAGAAAATGTTCTGGTTCATCCACATACCCCAGCCCACCACACCGTACTGCTTCGCTTCTTGTATTTTCTATGTCACCTTCAAGTCTGGAACGCAGTCATTTGTCTTTCTTCTCAGCATTCTCAAAAGTGACTTTATCCTACCTTTTACTTTTCATCACTGAGTATAGTAATTTCATGTTATTGATGAGGTCATCACTGCTGGTCCACGTGATGTCTTCTTAGACCCGGAGCCAGTGAGATTTCTTGTGAGAAGATCTCAGAACTTTCTGTATGGCCTCCTGATTACAAAGGGTCAGATTTGCTCATAATCTTATAAAAATTATAATAATGAGGTTGTGATTCTAATCCTACATAAATATTGTTATAGTTAGTCAACATAATGACAACAGATGAGGATAATAATAAAGATTTGGCATGATCTTCTCCTCAGAGCTTTCAGTGATTCCAAAGGCACATTTGGTCCGTTTAATATGCTAAGAAGATACGTGATCATTCTGGAGTCATTATCAGACCCGTTAGGGTCTTTTCAAAGCCAGTGCATATTGTGCATGCTATGAATAAGAGAAAAAAATTATGCATGCAGGGCCAAATTCTCATCTTGCTCTGGACCCCCACGGACCTCCCTTTGAAGTCAATGGGAACTCAGCAGGGGGCAGTACAAGATGAGATTTGGAAAAGGAACATGAAGAAAAGGGGATAATGTTCCCCGACCATATCATCATTTGGTGTGCATTAAATGCTCATATCGTGCCTAACCCCTAGTCCTTTCTTACTTTAGTCTCAGTAAAATTGCATGACGTTTTTTTTCCATCTCTGTGTGTATATACTGTAGGTCATTTTCAATGGGAAGAGAATTGGATAACTTCAATTACTCTCCTGTAAGCTGTTATTATTGAACTGAGCCTGGAGTGCTTTATTTTCAATAAAGAAGTATTCTTATAATACAACTTACATGCAAATTTGAATGCTATAGGTTTTCAAAGATTTTCCAGAAAGGGTATTTTTTTCACTGGCCCAGATAATTAACCACTCATCTTTGTGCCTTGCTTTCATTCAACAATTTTTTGAAATTATTTTGTCTGCTGTGGGATGCCTACACAAATATGTGCTCTCCCAGGACAACTCGATTTGAACTCAACAATGAGGGTTTGTTTCTGCATCCTAATATCTGCTCCCCCCTAGGATTTGAATTGTTTTCAACACACAATGGTAAATGAATGTCCAGAAGGGAACTTCACAGAACAACTTGCCTAGGAGAGGCAGGCCACACCTTCCACATTCAAAGGGCTGCCTACCCTTTGTCAGATTGGAACGCACAGGGCCTTCCCTTAGAAATGTGGTCTCCAAGATAGAACTTACTGAGAGTACATTACTTTCTTTCCTGAAAAAGTGAAACTCCATTAGAATCTCACACCTGGGTGTGAGCTGATGAAACGTCCTATAAGGCAAGACCATTACTAGTCATGGACCATGTAACGTAACTCATGATGGCCTGTGATGTATGATACAAAACAGTATCATTTACACTGAACCTTAAAAATATTGACAAAGATAAGTTCCTAAACACTGAGCAAACCTTGTATTTTGTGTTATGATTTCTTGGTTTTTATACTTGATGCAGCTTTTCAATTAACGGTTCTGTATTCAGAGCAATTATTCATTTATTATAGTCAGTTTAGATATGGTACAGATTAGAGGAATAAAACAAATCATTTTAGTGACACTGGCTAGTGATACATGGTTATTATTCCGATCTTTATTTATTTATCTGGCTTAAGCATGTCAGGATTTATGGCACCTACTTTCGAATGCTAAGTCTTGTTCTTTCCTGGTCTCTATTTTTATGGTTTTAAATGAGCGAAAACAACCATAAAATTTGAACTGGAGTTATCTACATGATTTGCAAAATGATAGCCATTTATACAAATACTAATTTATACAAAGACAAAAAATGTTATTGTTAAATGATCTTTTTGGTCACTTTAAGAATCTTTCACTGGTATTTATTCTTTTCTTTCATTTTTATTTTTTGAGATAGAGTCTTCCCTGTAACCCCAGCTGGCCTGGAACTCCCTATATAAACCAGGCTGACTGAATTTCTGTAATACATAAACTGGGGATCAAATATAGGGGATCTCATAAGAACTAGCATGTAATTTTGAATGCAAGTAAACCAAAGGAACCCCACCTATTAGATATTTGGGAGTTAAGAACATGGAGCACAATGCTTTCTGTCAACCTTGCAGTGTGGTTTTCCCCGTCTGCCACTGCCACGTACCCCATAATGTCATTTTGTGTTTAAGAGGTTTTACATGCTTTTAAAAGTGCCTCAGATTTTAGCCAAGTTTATTTTATGCATTATGCATAAAAGTTGTCATCAGGATTTAACAAAACATTTTTCACAGAAAGATTAGAAATAAAATCTCTGCACACCAAAATGATTTGGATGGCTTTCCTAGATGGTGTGAACTTAAAAAAAAAAGAGCGAGTATGTGTCTTACTCCTTTTCCGAATTTCATAAAGATGAACAAGGCCCAGGGTGAAGGGATGGTAATGTATAATATTGGAACTGAAGCTTGCCAGTACAATTTTCTTTTTCTTTTTAGCTACTATTCTCTTGTTTATTGGTTATCCCATTAACAATTCAGAATCTAACTAAGCTGCAATATTTAGACAATAAATTGTCGGGTTCAATAATCCATGTGAGACATTTCCCATTTAAGAAGTATGGGTATTGCAAGAGGCAACCTATTTTTTATATTTGGATTGTAAGATGTAGGACCGCTAGTAGATTAAGACAGAACTTGTGAGAGAAGTGAAGAAATTGTGGGAAAAACTGACACGAAGAAGAAACTGTTTGGGTGTTAAGCTTAAAATGACTGTTTTACATTTTCTGTCTTATAACACATTTTAAAGCAAGGCACATGGTACTTCCATATTTTAAAGGAAGAATGAGGTTCCTTGGGAGCTAGCAGGGTTATGGAGGGCCTGCCTGTTTACTAAGCTGCATTGCAGATAGGCCTGAATCCTTGTATGGGAGGAGCAACATCAAAAAAAAAAAAAAAAATACAAGCTCATTGTGCCTGAAAACTTGAGCATAGAAGGGTCTCTACTGTAGTTGAGTACACGACTTCTAGATCTATCTTTTCATTTCCAGGACAGTGTGGTGTAAGGTGTTTGCCTTGGTGTGTGTCTTCCTAAGACTGGTCACTCGACCACCAGCCTTACTGAGGCTTTATGGTTTGGGGTGCTGCAGAAATATCACCCTTCCTAATTGGCTGGTATAGTCATACAAAGAGTAGATTAAAAAATCTATGCTATTTTGGGAGGTGCCATTATTGCTGAGGTTGGGATACAGTCCTTGGAGGAAATTCACTGTTTTGGATGAGTAACCTGTGAGCCACAGAAGGAGAATCCGCTCAGCCCCAGTCCCAGAGGGTCTGATGTAAATACTATTATGCTGGGAATATCTTACACTTTTTATTCTTTACTTTTCAGACTTCGGTGGCTTTATCCGCTCTGAGGCGGTTGGTTTTAAAAATACACTGTAACTTGCTCTTTTATTTTTGGTTCTCCTCTTCCAGAAATGTTAATTGGGGTTGATTGGTTTCACTTGCTGACTTACCTAGTCCCACACAACCACAAACAAATGAAGGAACCCCAACTTTGCACTGCCTGGTTAGGTTTTAAACTGTATTCCCCTAAGCCTGTCTTTTATCTTCAAACCATACATTTTTTTTTGAAAGAATACCAGTGTCTGGATAAAGAAAGAAAATTGAATTGAAGAATCATCATCATTATAATAATTCTTTGCACTCCTACAGATCTTTAAATTTTTTTCAAGCATATTCATGTCTATGATAATTAGTCCTCCATAACAGTGCCTTAAAATAGAAAGGAAGGAAAAGAATATTTGTTGGATATCTTTTGTAATGGAGTACTTTCCTCATGTTATCTTGTTGGTATATCATGTAACATGAGTATATCCTCATGGTAATGCTGTTGAGGTAAGAATTATTTCCTTGAAGCTCAGGAGGGAGTATGGGCTCTGCCAGACTGTGATTTGTCCCATATCCCATATTTAGCAAATGAGGAATCCTTGGTTTGATCCCAGAATCTGAGATTCCCAGACTTAATTCTGTCCATTGTTCAGACTGAGGAGGGTGAGGTCATTATTATCTTCATATTTTGGATGTCAAAATTCAGATGTAGCTCAGTGATCTGATTATATTTATCCAGCCATGTTAATGTCACCTGTAGGACTTTTCTTGTGATTCTTTCTAAACCTGTATACTTCATGTAACTTTTTTTTAAAAACCAGGACTTGATAGTGAACCTAGGGCCTTATGCATGAGAGGGAAGTGTTCTCCCAGTGAGTTCCAGCCCTAGTATTTTCTCTAACTTCAACCTTCCTCTGACCTTCTGGTCTGAAGTTGTTGTTACTTTGTGACCTTGAATGATTCCTTGGTTTCTCAGCCAACTATTCCCTTGTTCTCCTTGAGAGTTCCTTCATAGATTACAACAGAGATAGTGATAGAGGCAGAATCAACAGGTGCCTTTGTCCATTTTGTGCCACTATAGTAGAATGTCCCAGACTTGAGAATTTATGTTTATAAAGGGATTTAACTTAACCTCAAGGGCTGTTTGATCCATGGTCAGGGCTTTCTAGTTATATCATTTCAGGTGGGAGATCAAAGGTGAGTGGCATGATGCATGTTCATAAAAGTAGTGGGGGAGCTAAACTTACGTTATAAGGAACGTACTCTTTTGATAAGTAGCCTACTCTAGCTGTAATGACAGGAATCTGCTTAGGAGGGGTCTGCCTAATCATCTATCAAAAGTCTCACTTCTCAGTCTCTGTTGCATTGGGATCATCCAAGTTTCCAACATGTGGATTTGAGAACACAGTGAAGCAATGGCGGTAGGGGAGGGTTGAGAATTAGCTCACCTCTGGCTTGTCTTTGTGCAATTATGAATCACATTTTTGCAGGGTGGGTTTTATGTTCAATACCTATTTGAGTCAATGCTGCATTGCAGCATAGCATAGCTAATATTTTTTTTGGAGTACTGCCTCTAAATATCAGATCAATACAATTAAACTTAAAGCTAGCGATTTTACATAGCTAATATTTTTTTTGTGAGTACTGCCTCTAAATATCAGATCAATACAATTAAACTTAAAGCTAGCGATTTTAATGTGAATATCTTAATACTTGGCTCCAGAGTTGATATTTTCAATCTGATATATTGGAAAGAATAAAGATCTTAGGGGAGCACTAATGGAAAAGGAGAAGAAATCAGGGGAAACTGATTTGGATAATAATCAGCTGGTCGATTAGTCCATACCGCAGGGACTGCTGGTGAACACTTGTGTCTGTTTCCTGCACCTGAGAAACATCATTGGCTGTGATGCTGTAACAACACCTTCCACTAGTACAGCACTGTCGCCCACATTATTTTATGCTTGAAGTGCGAGGTGGGAGATCCTTCTCTCCTGGGATAGTCTTTAGCTGTCTTGGATAGGATGGGACTGAGTTCTAGTACTAACCTACAGGAATTAATTTTTTTTTCTTTATGGTTCTGACACCAATTGGAATAAAACTCTAAGAAGACCCATTTACTAGACAGATTCATTTTCCTCATTCTGCTAACCGCAAAGATCCACTTGAACAATTTGCAGAGACTTCTGCTGGGATGCAGAATGGAAAGTTCCTCAAGAATAGAGAAGGTGAGATGATGTGTTACAATAAACATTTCCCTTTTAAAATTCTATCTCTTTCTTATACCCCATTCAGCTGACTTTGGTAACCCTCCTGCATTTTGCGCAGGACCTCCATGTTCCACTGGAGGCCAGACTTGAGGTTTTAGGGCCTGGTTCCTGTCTGCTCTGTAATTCCTTTCCCACTATGATGGATTATATTCCACTTAAACCCTGAGCCAAAATAAGCCCTTTGTCTCCTAAGTTGCTTTTTCTTTTCTTTTTTTTTTCAGGTATTTGATCACCACAATGAGAAAAGTAACGAATCTACCATCTAGGGTTTTGGGGCATTAAATATTTGTCGTGTATTGTGCTAAGCCTTTTAGACATTCTATGCCATTTAATACTCAAAATGATATGTATTATGCCATTGTAGTCATAAAGGAGCTTGGGTTCATAGATGCTAAGCCACTTGCTTAAGGTCACACAAGTACTTGCTGATAGAGTCAGAATTTGAATACCAGTCTCTCCCTGACTCTAGACCTTAGTCTGTAATGTAGAACACATTTCCATCTGTTCTTCTCTGTTCTCTCCAATTCCCTTGTCCTATTTCACATAGATGAGTGTTCATGATATACTTTGAGACTCAAGTCAAACAAGGCCTTGAAAATTGCTGGGTGGAAGAGGAAGTGATAACAGCATTGGATTGGTGTCAGAGGGCACACGCACAAAGCATCCAAGCATTAGCCGATATGTATTTTTAGTGACATTTTAAGCTTAAATTGTCTTACAGGAGTTTGGGCTTTCTTTGACACTGACAACCCCTTGAGGACCCCAGTTGCTAATCTATTGCTCTGTGTATTCTGATCCTTGATACCCTGAGGTTTATCATCTTTGAGGCCCTTTTCCTAGGATATGGAACTCAGAAATCTCAAGTGTCCAGGTGTAAGTTAGAGTGGAAATTGAGATGGAAACTGATGCTTTGAGTGAAGCTAAGATTTACATTACAGGCTGCTATGGTTTAATATGAAATACTTTCCACCCACAGGATCATATGTTAAGTACTTTGGTACCCAGATGGTGCTGCTGTTTTGGGAGGCAGTGGCAACTTTAGAACACGGGGCCTAGCCCAAGGAAGTAGGTCCCAAGAGCCTGGCTTTGAAGGTTATACCTGACCTGTAGTTCATTCGTTCCTTCGTTTGTTCCTTCGTTCGTTCGTTCGTTCCTCCCTTCCTCCCTTCCTCCCTCAGTCCCTCCGTCCCTCCGTCCCTCCCTCCCCCTTCCTCCTCCCTCCCTCCTTCCTCCTTCTCTCTCTTTCTCTCTTTCTGCTTCTTGTCCACCGTGGAGGGAACAGACTCTTCCTTTGCATGTTCCTCTTATTATAATATTCCACCCAAATATGTGAGGCCAAGGAATCATGGATGGAACCCTCTGAATCTATGATCAAAATCAGTCTTCCCTTCCTTAACTTATTCTCTCAGGTATTTTAGTCACAGATAAACAAAAGTAACTAATACACAGGGGATTTGAGTTGACAATTGAAGAGAATCTGCCAATCTGGAGTCAGACAGGAACAGCATGGGGACAGGAGTATGGTTTGGAGGCAGAGGCATGATAGCTAGAGTATAACATGTTTGTGTGTCAGAGAAACCTCTACAGTCAAAAAGTAAGTGAGCACCAGAGATCAGGTTGATAATAGAATAATTTGGGGAGCTCATGAGATTTTAGGTACTGGATTCTCATGTGAAAAATGTCAAAGTGATGGTGAGCAAAAAGTATACTAGACCAGCTTCTGATCTCAGCCGGAACACCACTGGCATGTCTCAAAATATTTCTAAGTCTTACTTCCCACATGCTGTATTAAGAGATGGTGCTAGCCTACCTTGCATTGTTGTGACGCTCACACAGAAAGTATTATGCAGGAGATTTAAAATTCAAAAAGCAAACTGTTTTCACGGGTTCAAGACATTACCAGTCCTATTAATGAGGAGCAGAGTGACTGTAGCCTTCCTTCGAAGCTTTTTGCTGAGTTGTGGAGGTATAGCACACATTTGCTTAAGAGGCTAAATAACAGCCCAGGGCGTGACCTTCCAGAGAAACAGTGGTGAGGCCTTAGTGTGCTGACAAAACGTCAGAGGAAAAGAGAAAGACGCCTAGAATATAGCAAGGTTGTCAGTTTGAAGGGCCTTCGAAGTGGAAGGCAGGGCTGGAGTTAGATTGAGAAACAAATTCTAACTAGAAAGTGAGAAAGTAATGATGGGCCCCAAGACAGAAGGACTGTTGGCAGGATGGATGGAGTAGCTATTTAAAGGGAAGGAGGCTGGGGAGGTGTTGGGCATCAGGAGGCACATCTGCGACAAAGCGATGAAGCGCTGGTCAGAGAAGGCCTTGCCTTCTCTTCCTGAGCACAGCCCAGAGGCCTTAGCATGGGTCCCTAAAGAAATTTAATTTATGCTCTTCTCCTTTGTTACATCCTCTTGGAAATTTTGTCAGGAAAAAAATTAGCGCTATATATTTTCTAAAGCTAAAAGCTTAAGTTCTATCAACGGCATTTGGTACAAAGAAAAAGATGGTATGAATATTTGATATGGGGCCAAAAAGAGGTCTTACAGATTAAACGTTACAGAGAGCTTAAAGTCTTGTGAAAAAACTAATTTTTGAAGGCTTTATTAAATTGTGGTAAGAGTCTTCATTCTTTTTATTCTGTTGTAAGTCTGGAGCTGCAATTTGGAAAAGCTCTAAGCTGAACAGTCATACAAATAATAATCATTGGCTTAAGCTTTTTAATGGTAAAAAGATGACTGGGTTCTCTGAAGAAGCGAACGGCAACATTTTCTCATCGCTGTTAATTATAATTTAAGACAGACTCAATTTGGTATTAGTCACAGATGTTTCATTTCTCAGTTCATATATAATGTGGTACATGGACTATCTCCAAAGAGATTTTAGAAGTGTTTGCAGTCGTGTCCATCTCTCTACCACTTGGTGTGGTCTTTTCCAAAAAATCATGACATTTGGAGAGAAACTAAGAGAAGCTTTGTAGACATTTTCAAGACATTTTGCTTCCATAGGTCTCTAAAAATATTCCTATTGAAAGTGAAAATTGGGAACATGTTCTGAAAAACAAAATCAAAATATATATTGTGTCTTTAGGAAGCCTGGTTTGGGGAGGGGCTGGGCTGAGTCCCAGCTCTGGGGGAAAGGCCTCAAATGTGTGATTTCTGAGTTCACCCTGGTCATAGAAATCTTCAAGAAGCTCCAGTGTTCCCACTATATTAAGCAAAATGTATGTCAAATAATTAGATCAAGCAGCTAGCTCTTAGATTACTCCTCTGTGGATTGCTCTAATCAGGAAGACGTTATCAGGAGGACAAATCACTCATGAAATTGTGATAGGCTTGGGTACGTTCCAAGGCATTGCACGATTGCAATGCAAGCCCTTGCTGAGGCTGCAGGACTTGTGTCTTTAGATGTTAAGAAAGAAAACATCTGTCATATCAACAATGAAGAAAATTTAACACAGGCTAACACCTATATTTCCCCAGCACCATAGAATGGTGCTATGTGGGGAAAGAAAGAGAATTACCATATATAGGTATAAATAATTTATTCTTGAGTTTCATTGATAAAAAGAGAAGTTGTATGTTACACATTGAATTTTCCTCATAAAAGAACATGTGATATTGAAAGAGTACCTGAAACATAAATGGTTGAATTTGCACTACAAATTTCTTAGTTTGTAAAAGTTACAGTGTGATGTCCTGGGACATCTATATAGGACTAGTACAGAGGTTACTGTAATTAAGTAAATCAACATATCCATCAGCTCCTAGAGTTACCCCTACTTCTTTGACCTCTGTGACAAGAATGGCTAAAGTCTTACTGTGAATCCCGTACACAGCAACATTTTATTACCTGGAGCCTTCCCGCTGTGCATCGGATCCCCAGATTCATTCATTCTCTATGTGGACCACTTTATATCCTCGGACCTCCATTTCCCTGCTTCCTCCCCTCTCTGCCTCTCTGTTTTGATTTCTAACCTTGTTTTAAGGTTTCCTTTTTACATCTCACGTAGAAATGGGGGTGTGCATAGTTTTCCCTCTGTAGTGGGCTTATTTCACTTAACTTAGTGTCCCTCCACGCTCAACATCTTTTACAAAATGGTAAGGTCTCACAATATTTTTAAACAGTTGAAGGCTATTTTCTTTCCCTTCCTCTCTCCCTCCTTTCCTGTCCTCCAATTATTGTTTACATTTCTCTGATGACTGAAGATTTTGAGCACCTTTTCATACACTTTTGCCCATATTGGTCTTCATTGGAGAAATGTGTATTTAGGTCTCTTGGCTTTTTATAAATGGTGTCATGTCATTTTTTTTCCATTATTGACTTATATGTGTTCTCTATACAATTTGGGTATTATACTCTAACCAGATGTATAGTTTGCAAATATTTTCCCCAATCCAAAGGCTACTGTTTCTTTTCTTTTCTTATTTTTCCTTTGCTGTGTTGAAGTTCTTAGTTCAGTATAGTCCAATTCATTAAAAATTTTCTCTTTTGTGATCTGAGTTTTTGGTGAGACATTCAAAAACCATTTCAAAGCCAATGTCCAGGAGCTCTTCCTCTGCCCTCATCTAGTTTTATCATTTCTGACCTTACATTTAGGATTTTTTTTTTGTCTTTTTGAGACAGGGTCTCCCTGTAGCCCCAGCTGTCCTGGAAATCACCATGTAGACCAGGCTGGCCTCGAACTCACAAAGATCCCCCTGCCTCTGCCTCCCAAGTGCTGGGATTAAAGCATGTGCCACCATGCCCGGCACATTTAGGTTTTGTATCCATTGTCAGTTGACATCTATATGTGGCATAAGATAAAGGTCCAACTTCATTCTTTTGCATGAGAAAGATAAAGTTTCCCCTGGTCTGTTCATTGAAGGGAATTTCCTCTCTGTGCTGTGCCCCCTTGGAGTTCACATCAAACATTAGTTGTTTGTATATGTTTGAATGTATTTCCAGGCTACCCATTTCAGACCTCTGCTGATCTATGCCACTATCACTAGTGGGATTACTGTACTTCTACAGTACAATATTAAATCAGGACGCATGATGCATTCAATTTTGTCTTTCTCACCAGCGTTTTGGCTGTTCTGAGCTTTTTCGGGTTTCATGTAGACATTAGAACTGCTTCTAATTCTGAGAAGAAAGTCATTGGAATTTTGATAGCAATTATATTGAATCTGTGTTTCTTTGGATAGCATAACGTTATTAATCCCTCTGGTCTATGAGCACAGGATATCTTTCCTTTCACCTGTGTCTTCTCCAGTTTGTCTTTTCAATGTTTTATAGTTTTCAGTATACAGATCATTTTTCTCCTTTGTTAAATTTCTTCTTAGATAGCTTGTTTTGTTGTTATCATAAATCATATTTTCTTGACTTCTTTTTCAGTGAAGCCATCATTTGTGTTTAAAATGCTACTGATTTTTCTTGATTTTGTACCTTGCAACTTTCTGAATTCACTTATTATGTCTAATGGCTCTTATATGGGATACTTGGCTTTTGAAAACTACAAAGAGTCAGGTGTGGTGGTACATGCCTTTAATCCTAGCACTTGGGAGACAGAGGCAAGGTGGATCTCTGTGAGACTGTGAGATTGAGGCCAGTTTATTTTACATAGTGAAAGACAACAGCTGGGGCTACAGGGAGACCCTGTCTCAAAAAAAACCAAAACAAAACAGAAAAACAAAAAAAACCCCATAAAACAACACAATGAACATGACACATGCAAATAGAGGTGATTTTAGTTCTAGACTTCTGATTGTATGCCCTGTTTCTTCTTCTTCCCTTAGTGTTATGGGTAGAATGTCACTTGAATAATACCAAGAGTGGGCATCTTTGATGGAAAAGCTTTCAGTTTTTTCCCATTGATTATAATGGTAGTTGTGATTTTTTTTTTTTTCGGTAAATAGCTTTTTATTATGTTGAAGAATTCTTCTTCTATACTTAAAATGTTGAAGAATTTATGAAGGAAAATGCTGGCTTCTGTTGGAGTTTTTTCTGTGTCCATTGAGGTGATAATGTGGTCTTTATCATTCATTGTGTCAGTGTGAAACATCACATTGATTTGTGTACCTTCCTACCCTCCCCTGTCCTACCTCCCTCTCTTCTTCCTCCCTTCCTTCCTCCCCTCCTTCCCTCCTCCTTCTCCTCCTCCTCCTCCTCCTCCTCCTCTTCCTCCTCCTCGTTTTATTTTGAGGTACTAGGGATTGAATTCAGGGCACTGCACATGCTAGGCCAGCCTCTCTCAACCATTGAGCTGTATCACAAGCCCTTGATTATTTTGGTTCTCAATTTGATTTATTTCTCTTCAGATCATTATTTCCTTCCTTCTTCCAACTTTGGGTTTAGTTTGTTTTTACTTTTCTAGCTCTTTTTACTCTTGTAAAGTAGACATTATTGCTATAAGTGTATAAACTTCCCATTTTGTGTGTGTGTGTGTGTGTGAAAGAGAGAGAGAGAGGGAGAGAGAGAGGGAGAGAGAGAGACATGTGTTAACGTTAGCAAGGTGCATGGGGACTTAACTCTCCAGTACCCCTTGGAGCCTGGAGAGGGAGAGAGAGAGAGGGAGAGAGAGAGGGAGAGGGAGAGGGGGAGAGAGAGAGAGAGAGAATAAAGGCCTCTTGAGGCAAATTTGTGTTGCTAAATGCACTTTGGTGTGGGTCCATCCACTGGAACCTGGTGAACCTACCCGGTGTCACACCTTTAAAGAAGACAGACTCTTTCCAGAGCTATCCATTATCCATAGTTCCTCAGCTGGGGCTGGGGCTTCTTCCCCACTTGCCCTCGTCATGCTGGCATTTTGTTTGACTATAAAGGCCTCTTGAGGCAAATTTGTGTTGCTAAATGCACTTTGGTGTGGGTCCATCCACTGGAACCTGGTGAACCTACCCGGTGTCACACCTTTAAAGAAGACAGACTCTTTCCAGAGCTATCCATTATCCATAGTTCCTCAGCTGGGGCTGGGGCTTCTTCCCCACTTGCCCTCGTCATGCTGGCATTTTGTTTGACTTGAGCTTATGTCGTGCATCTTGTGCATACTGTCACCATTGCTGTAAGTTTATATGAGCAACTGCCTGCTGCCTGGAAAACTCTGTTTCCTGTGGTCATCCACCACTTCTGACTCTTACAATCCTGTCAGCTTTTCTACAATTTTCCCTGAGCTTTGGGAGGTAGAGGATTGAGAAAGGTGTCCTATTCTGGGATAAGTACTCTGCAGTCTCTTATTCTTAAATGTTGGCCAATTTTGGGTTTCTGTGTTAATCAACATATGCTGTATGAGGAAGCTTCTATGGTGAGAATTGAGAGATGCATTAATCTATGGATATAACAAGTCATTGAGAGTCAGCTTAATACTATGTCCATTCAGCATAATAATAGTAGCAGGCTCTCCCCTTTGTCCAGTGACCTGTGTAGTCACAGATTCCTAGGCTGGATAATAGTGTTAGGTGTGGGCTCCATCTTGTGACGTGGACCTTAAATCCAATTAGAAAGTAGTTGGTTATTTTCATAATATTTGTGCCACTATTGCACCATTTGGGCATATACCACCAGGTCAGTTATTGTTGTAGTTCACAGGATTCACACCTGCGAAAAGTTGGTTGGTAATAACTTTTTTTTTCTGGAAGCATGCATAGTGCCTTCCAGCACTATGAAAACTAGCCAGTAGAGGTGAAGCTTTGAAGTCAGTATCAACTTGATTTCTCTTTGTTTGTACAACTAATTTATTTCTGCAACTAATGTATGTAGTGTCTTCAGCAATAGACTGTTTCCATCAAGTTCTGGTGGGTAAAGAAGAGCAGGAGCAATGGCCAGTATTGTTTGAGGGTCTATGGGACCCCTGATAAACAGATTTAAATGAGGGGTACCATTCTTAGCATTGGCTTTTTCTTTGTGAGCCTGTGGCATCTGGTAGGGGCAATGTTGCCCTGTAATAGGGTAACTCCTTTCAATCTTTTTATATTGCATATGTATGTACTTTAAGTAGCTTCTATTGTGGTAGGTGTCCATATGACTTTCTAAAGGCCTTTAGTATTAGTTATCCCTCCCCATACTCACTCCTCTGCCCTGCCCTCCCATTTCCCACCCTATTTAACCCTTCCTAGTCCATTATTCCCTTCCCTGCTTTTATATCACTACATTCTATTTCCATCACATGAAGCCTCACCTACATGACTATTTATTAGTTTCCTGACCTCTATGGACTTTCCAGTGGAGATACACATATCCAAGGATTCAAAGTTGGAATTCACTTATGAGAGAAAACATGTAATTCTTGTTTTTATGGGGTCTGGGTTATCTCACTCAAGATGATTATTTCCAGTTCCATCCATTTACCTGTGAATTTTACAGCTTCATTTTTTTAACAACTGAATATTATTCCATTGAGTAAATGTGCCGTGTTTTCATTATGCATTCAACACTTGATGGACATCTAGGTTGTTTCCATTTCCTGGCTACTGTGTATAGAGCAACAATGAACATGAATAAGCAGGTATCTTTATAGTAGGATATAGAGTCCTTTGGGCATATGCCCAAAGTGGTATGGCTAGATACCATAGATCTATTTCTGGCTTCTTGAGCAGTCTCCATACTGATTTCCATAATGGCTGCACCAGTTTGCATTCCCACCAACAGTGAATAAGAATTCCCCTTTCTTCACATCCTCACCAGCATTTGCTGTTTTTGTTTGTTTGTTTGTTTTGTTTTTGTTTTTTTGTTTTGTTTTTAGTCATTCAGAATGTCATAAGATGAAATCTCTAAGTGGTTTTAATTTGCAATTTTGTGATGGCTGAAGATGTGGAACATTAAAAAAACATGCTAGCCATTTGTATTCCATCTTTTGAGAACTCTCTCTTCAGTTCTTTGTCCCAATTTTTAATTTTGTTTCATTTTATTGATTCTTTATATTGTTTTTCTATTTCATTAATTTCAGCCCTAATTTTCAGTATCTCTTCTCATCTATTCTTTCTGAATATTGATCTTGTTTTTCTACCTTCTTCCAGTACATCATTAAGTTATTAATATGAAACAGCTCTAATCTGATGTAGGCACTTAGTGTTATCAACTTTCTTCTTAGGACTGACTTCATTGTGTCCCATTTTGGTATGTTGGGTTTTCATTTTCATTCAATTCAGGAATTTTTGAATTTCTTTCATTATTTCTTCCTTGACCCAATTTTCATTCAGTAGTGTGTTGATTAGCTTTCATGAGTTTGTATATTTTTCCCATTTCTTTTGTTGATACCCAGCTTTATTCCTTAGTTATCAGATTGGATACAGGATGTTATTCCAATTTTCTTAAATTTATTGAGATTTTCTAGTGTCCCAGTATGTGGTCTATTTTAGAGAAAATGTTGCAGACTGCTGCAAAGAGAGTATATTCTTTAGTGTTTGGGTGGAATGTTCTATGAATATCTGTTAGGTTCATTTGATTTATGATGTCATTTAACTCCAGGTTTCTCTGTTTAGTTTTTGTCTGGATGTCATGTCTATTGGTGAGAGTAAGGTATTCAAGTCACTTGCTCTCACTAAGTTGGAATCAATGTGAGATTTTCCATCTAACATTGAGTGTTTCTTTTATGAAATTGGGTACCCCTGTGTTTGGTGTGTGAATACTTAGGATTGTAATATCTTCTTGGTGAGAATGAGTATAAAATGTCTTTCTCTGTCTCTTCTGATTTGTTTTAGTTTGAAGTCCATTTTATCAGATATTAGAGGAGCTATAACTACTTGTTTCTTAGTTCCATTTGCTTAGAGTAACTTTTTTCCTATCCTTTTACTGTAAGGTAGTGTCGATCATTGATGGTGAGGTGTGTTTCTTGGAGGCAGCAAAAAGATGGATCTTTTTTTTCTAATCCAATAATTTATTCTGTGACTTTTTGTAGGGGAATTGAGACCATTAATATTGTGAGTTATTATTGACAAGTGTTTATTGATGCCTGCCATCATGTTGTGGTGCTATTTTCTTTGGCTTCTTTTGGTTAACTGTTCTGGAATTGTATATTCCTTGAGTTCTCTTGAGTGTGTTTAATATTCTTTTCAGGGGGAAGTATTCCTTCTCTTCTCTTCTGTAGAGCTAGCTTAGTGGGCATAAATTCCTTAAATCTGTTTTGTTCATTTAAAATTTTCCATTCTCCTTCTATTACAATGATTGTTTTGCTGGGTAGAATAGCCTGGGTTGGTATCTGTGAGTTTTACAAATTCGTAGAACCTTAGTCCATGTTCTCATGGCTTTCAGAGTCTGCACTGAAAAGTCAGATGTTATTAAAATAAGCCTGTCTTTATATTTGATTTTCTTCTTTCTCTTAGAGCTTTCAATATGCTTTCTCTGTTCTGATTAGTGTTTTGATTATGGTGCTTTGATCGTATGTGACATAGAGAGTTTCTTTTCCAGTCCTGCCTATTTGGTGTTCTGTATGCTTCTTGGACATTGATAGGAATCTCCTTCTTTATATTTGGGAAGTTTTCTTCTATATTTTTGTTGAAAATGTTTTCTCTGTCTTTGACCTGGGTTTCTTCTTCTATACCTATGATTAGTAGGTTTGGTCTTTTTATAGGATCTCAAAGTTCCTGCACATCCTGTTCCTGAATTTTACAAAAATTATTTAAAAATTTCTTTGGCTGAATGATCAAATTCTGCTACCTTATCTTCAAGGTTTGATAGTCTCTCTTCCATGGTATTCATTCTATTGGTGAGGCTTTTCACTGGATTTTTTTTTTATTTCTCTGATTGAGGTTTTCATTTCCAGTTTTATTTGTTTGTTTTTTTTTCCAGAAATTTAATTTTTTTATTAAGTTCTGTTTTTACATCTTGTATTATTTTCTTTATTTCATTCATCTGTTTTCACAGTTTTCATTCAAGAATTTATGCTTGTTCTCTTTTAGTTCACTGAACATGTTTATAATCACATTTTGAAATCATTGTCTTGTGCCTCAAGTAAATTGCTCTTCTCAATGGACATTGCAGGGTGAGTATTCCTTTCTTAATATGTATTTTTTATTATTCATATTGTTTGTGTTTTTGCAATTGGACCTAGGTATCTGGAGTTAAGTCATTGATGGTGTTTTCTAGTACAGATATCTGGTCTCACCTTTGTTGAGTGAATGTTTAAATCTTTGCTTGCTTACCTTAATGTGACAGGATGTGGACCAGCTGAATGGTGCTTAGTGTTCAATATTGTGGTAATTCTGTGTTGATGTACAGATGGAGTGTCAGACGTGTTCCCTGCAGACCTGCAGATATGTGAACTTCTGAGCCTAGGAACAAACCTTCTGTGAAATTAATAGATTATTATTATTGCTAATCTTCAGAAGCCTGGGGAAGGCTGACATGGTTTTAAAGATGGTCCTCTGGTAAGAGTTGGGGTCACAGTAGGAATGGTGAGTGCTCCCTGGGGACCAAGGGGAAGATATCACACCAATCTCAGGTGGAGGTGGATGGGACTGAGGCCAGTCTTAAGTGAGTTGGAGATCTCAGGACCCTTTATAGTCTCTGGACAATGAGGTAGGTATGGTGGTTGTTGGGAGGTGGCAGACAGGCTCTCAGTATTGATATCAGAGGGGAGGGGATGCCTATGGGGACTAAAATTAACAAGGTGCTATCCGTGTGTTCTTGGTAATGACACAGAGTTGACTTTGGGGTTTGGGGTGATGGCAGGTGGGTGGGGGCAGGCCACCTGGGTTTCCCAGTCTTGTAGGGTACTGGAGAGTCTCTGGTGTGCAGCTGACTGAGAAAGGTGAATCTCAAATAGAAGATGGGGCTCAGGAAGAGGTGCTGATAACTGGTAAAGAGTGGCAGGGGGGATTATTTGGAGTGATAGCAGTGGGGCAGAGGCTGCAGACCTGGGTCTCTGGGCCATGTGAAGCAACTGGAGAGTCCTTGGTGCAGTCAGCTGGGCTTGAATGAATCTCAAAGGCAAAGAGGGGAGGATCAGGAAGAGGTGGGGGTAACTAGTAGGCGGCAGTGGCAGGGCTTTGAGGTGATTGCAGAGGGGTGGTGTGGCCTATCTGGGACCCTGAGCCACATGGAGCAATTGGAGAGTCCTCGGTGTATACCCAGCAAGGAGCAGGTGAATCCCAAAGGGAAGGTAGGGTCAGAAAGAGGCGAGGATCCCTGGAAAGTGGCAGCAGAGGTGCTTTGGGGTGATAACAGTAGGGCCTGGATCTCTAGGTCATGTGGAGTGACAGGAGAGGGTCATGTACAGCTAGCTAGAAACAGGCAAATTGCAAAGGGTAAACATTTTTTACATAGTGGATCTATTGGTAATAAATTCCCACAGCTTCTTCCCGTTTGTGAGTGAGTAGCTTATTTCTGAAGGACAGCTTTAGGACATACTGGTTCTTGGCGGGCAGCTTTTACTTTCAGCACTTTGAATGTATCATTCTGTTGTCTTGTGGCCTGTGAAGTTCAGCTGAGAAATCCCTTGAGATTCTTTTATTCTCGTGTGTGGCTTGATGATTCCCACCCACCCCCCAATTTTAGTATCCTCTTTGTCTTTTACTTTTGACATTGTCATTATTATGCACCTTGGAGAAGATCTCTCCGGGTTGTGTCTGTGTGAAAACCTTTGAGCTTTATCAGTCTTCACGTCTGTATCATTCCTAAGACTTGGGAAAACTTCAGAAGTCATTCCATTAATTAGATTTTCTGTCTTTTGATCTCTTCTTTCTGGAATAACCATAACCTAAATGAATATTTATCCACTTAGCAGTGTCTCCAAAGTTTTTCAGGCTTTTTTTTCCCACTCATTGTTCTTTTCCACCTCTGAATGAATCATTTCAAGACACTTGCCTCCACTGATTCTTCCGCTTGAATTAGTTGATCAATGATACTTTCTGTTATATTTTTATTTCATTGATTAAATTCTTTAGCGCCAAGAATTTCTGTTTGGATCTATGTTGACTTTTTCCTTCAGATCATGAATTGGTGTACTGAATTCATCGAATTGATTATTTGTATTCTCTTATAACACTGGATTTTCCAAAGGTCATTACTTCAAATTCTTTTTCAGGCCGTTCATGAAGTTCCATTTCTTTGGGGCTGATTACTAGAGATTTATTGTATTCTTTAGGTCATGTTGTATTTTCTTGTCTTTTATGCTTCCTGATTTTCTTCATTGATTGTCTTACAAACTTTACAGGACACTTCTCATGGGGAGGACTTTTGCCTGATGATAGGGTTGAGGATTCTGGTTGGGCAGGATGCAGTGACTGGCTCTGGGTGGATGCAGGACTGTGGGTTCCATGCAGCTTCCCGGCTTATAATCAACATTGGGGCTAACTGCAGCTGACTCAGTGGTCTAAGCTTTTTCTTTATGGAGGTCTCACTTCTACTTCAGAGCTGACCCTGACTAGTGTGGTGCTGGGGGTGGAAGCACAATGTGGTCTTACCTTCTCCATGTGGTTGTCCTGAATTGCGTGCTCTGTAGAATTTTTGCTATTTCTTTGCCATTCTGTAGTTTTTTCCTTTAGTTATTTTGCTCAAAATGCAAGTGTTTATCCAGTGCTTTTTGGGAGGGAGAATAGTGGAGTGGTAGAAACTTCTAGTCATCCATCTTACTGACGTCACATGCATGGTTTACACATAAGATAAGCATATATATAAAACCCATTTTGTAAGAATAGCAGAATATGGTACTTAAAATATATGAGGAATTCATATGGACATGCATAAAAAGTTCTTTAAATATTGTTCTTATTCATTTTGCATCTTTTTATGTGCATTAACTTTGCCTAACAAGAAAAACTTGTGAATTTGCATATTCAAAGTCTGTATATTATATAATTCACATCACTCTTTAAAATCTATTTGCCATGTCCAAAACCAGTGAAGTTAAGGCACCTAACATTTAGCATAAAGTTCTTGGACACATTCTTTATGAGCTTTTGAGTTTTTCTTTTCAAAGTGTGAGACTCACTCGAATAAATTCTTCCGTAATGAATCTTGAATAAATTATCCAGTAATGAATTTTCTTGTCTAAAATTCTGAATCATGGCTGTCACCCCTGATCCTATGTGACGCTGTTGAAAAAAGAGCTGGAGGCAAAGGGGAAGGAAGAGGAATGGGATAAAATGTGTGTCTTACAAAACAAATAAAGAAGTTTTTAGAAATGTTTCTGTGAGTCAGCTTCCAATTATCTAAGAAAATAATAGAGATAATCAACTCTAAAGGGAAAATGTTTATTTTAGTACATAGTCCATGGCTAGTTGGCTCTGTTCTTTGGGCAACGTGGTAGATTATGCTTAGAGGGTGTGGCAGAGGAATCCCATTTACTTCATGACCAGGAATGAGAGAGAAGAAGAGTCTGGGGTCCCAATATCCTCTATTAGGAGCACACCCCAAATGGTCTGAAGACTTCCCATTAGGCACCACTTCTTAACTTTCACCATCTTCCAGTAGTGTCATAGGTGCTAAGCTTATAGCACATGGGCTTTGGAGAACACTGTTTAAACCATAGTTATTATTAAGTGGAGGATTATTGCAGTATGTGTTTATCTTGGCCAGAAACAGCCCTCTCTTTCCATTAGAGAATGATTATACTAGCGGGGTTTACTGTATCACTTTAAAACAACTGAATATCTGATGTTATTCATGGACTGGGAGTTGGGAAGTTCAGATTTCTTCATAATCTTGCTTTGACTTTATTTCATGGACCAAATACATTTCTGGTTTTGGTTCTGATGATGCTACATGAAGACAAACATCATTGAATTTTTCAGATGAACAAGCAAACCTGTCAGTGCATTGTGAATTAAGGGAACAAGGAAATTTAAACACGAGACTATTGATAGAACTAGTGAGCTGTGGGGAAATCTTGAAATTCTGTCATGGAGGTTTCATTACCAAGGGGATGAGAACAGAACAATCACACCATTCTTCATATGTGCAAAGGAGATGTCTTTTTACTCATTGTAATTACAGGCTAAGAAGACATATGAGATGCCTGCCATTCTCAGTACAAGGTGACAACTCAAGTTTAAAGATATATTTCAAGGTCCAAGAAATGTTGCTATAACCAAGTGCAATTCTTTAATATGATTTGCCAGGGTGCTGAACTTGCGTAGTATCCCTTGTTCTAGTGAGCTTTCTGTTGTAATAAACACCATGACCAAAGGCAACTTAGAGGAAGAAGGGGTTCTCTTGGCTTACACTTCCAGGTCACAGTCCATCATTTAAGGAAGTCTTCTCAAACAGAAACCATTTAGGAACGTTGCTTTCTGGCTTGCTGGCTGGCTTATGCTCAAGTAGCTTTCTTACACAGCTCAGACCTTTCCTGCTAGGGATGGTACCACACACAATGGGCTGGGCTCTCCCAGATCAATCAAGGCAGTCTCTTAAAGACATGGCCACAGGTCAGTATGACCTGGGAAGTCCCTCAGTTGAGACTCCCTCAGAGGACTCTAGGCTGTGTCAAGTTGATACTTGAAGCAGTTGGTCTGGGGGCAGAGCTGCCCCCCACCCCTCACTTTGAAAATCTTGCATCAAGGTTCTTTCCATTTCTTCAAACTTTGACTATCTATCTATTTTCTTAGGAGAAAATTAGAGAGGAGTGGAATGCTCTTCAGAGGCATGTTTGTTTGCTCAATATGGTAAAGTGACATTTAAGGAACATTCTAAATTAATATTTTTTCCCTCAGAAGTTTTATAATATGTTACTATGTAACTGCATAAGAGAATTTTGTACTGACAGATTTCGAGACTAAATTTAAGCATTGTGAATTCTATTGTCTGGCATTCTATTAAACTCAAAACTCTATTAAATAATTCTTCAATGCATCAGGTATCTCTTGCAACAAAAATGACATGTAGCAAATTTAAAACCTAATAGAACAATGAATGTTTATTTTTCCTCATGAATCTGTGGGTTGACTGATTGTTCAGAGCGTCTACAGTGGGATGGTTGGGATGACCGGCTAGGAGCTGGTCCATGAGGCAGCCATGGTCGTGGTGATTAAGGCACTGGCTGGGGAAATAGCTGTGGTGTTGCTTCCTCCACGTAGCCCGCTGACCTGGGAACATCATGCAGTGAAGGCAGAAGAATGAGAAGACAAATAGAAATATAGAAGGACTTTTTCAACCCTTTGCTCCTGTTAAGATGGTTCCTGTGTAATTTGTCAAGGCAAGGCACATAACCAAACCCAGAGTCAGAGTAGTACAGTGCACTATTACAAGACAGAAGACACTCATGCACGAAGACCATTAATTTGGACCAAAACCAAAGTTAATCTGCTGCTTTCATCTCTCCTATGAGCTTGTGATTCATTGTGATTTTTTTTAGTACATTTTCCATGAAAAATACTGCATTGTTCATTTTGTTGTGGAAAACATTTGATCCTATTCTTTATAAATTGCTAATCCACTGGTAGATATTATTTATTAACAGTGGGATGACTGTTCAGTTGGCCACATACCACATCTCATAACCAAATCATATAACAAGAACTTCTTGTTATTGGTAGGTTTGGGGTTAATAATCACACAAAATTGTAAAAATTTCCCTAATTCAGTCTTAACAGCTTGAGAAAAAATTACTTTTTAAACAAAAGAAGAATTGCATTAGTGAATACATTGGAGTATGATTAATGAAAGCAGTCTTAATTAGACAGATACTCTAGGCTCAAAGGGTAGTGTGATGGAACGGGGCATTAAAAACAGGGCCAAGGAAAGTGTAGCAAGTGGAAACTCAGAACGAGAGACGAAAATTCAAGGTCAGTTCAGATAGGCATGCATAGTACTTAGGAAGTTATATGGTACAGTCCACTTCTCTGGTCCACCTTTGTTCAGAGTCATGTAACATGGACCAGTTGGCTTTGCCGACTCTGGGTAGTAATGAGTTATTGATGAGAGTGAGGGGTTTGTGAATGCCTACTTCTTTGACTATCTCTTCAGACTTTGGTTACTGGAAGCAGCACAGAAGGAAAAATTGTTGGCCCATATTTGGCTCTTGAATAGTGAAGCTTGAAGAGCTTTTAGGTCCTGAACAGCTTGAGGAAAGGCAGGATAATGGAATGCAATTGTTCTGATTATGCAGTTGAGGCATGTGACAGAACAGGCTGCTAATTCTGCCAAACTGTGGCATTTTTGTAGCTCCTGTTAATATTCTTATGAGAGGAATAAGAAATTAATTTATTCAAGCTCATTCAAAAAGATGATCTTTCCTACTGGTTCTGGTACCTTGGTGTTTAGCAGGCCAGGCTCTTCTTACCCCATCCAACACCCCTACTATGGATGTGGGTGTCAAACATCCAAGAAAGGAAACCTTAGTCATGAGTTTCCCAAGGTCATGCTTAAGTGAAGCACTAATCTCCCTTCTGTGCTAATCTAAAATATAAAGTTGATTTGATTTCCTTCTTTTGAGTGTAATGTTTCTTTACATATTCTGCTTTTTTTGTGATGCCTAGAATACTGGAACTTTCTCTGCATGAGTTGATGACAGGAATGAAGTTTCTTTCATCTGCTAAGTTACTCTATCAGTTATGAAATCCCTAGGTCAGGTTCTCTGCTGTCACAACCAGTGCTGTTTCTCAAGTACATCCAGTTCTCTTTCTGTGCTTCTAACCCTCTTGGGCTGAACTGTGGCTACATGGTTTGCTTTATTGCTTCTGAAAATGCTTTAAGAACCAATGCATAGCCCGCTATGACTTCTCCTTAAGTTTTGCATCATAGCCAATAACTTTTGGTAGTTTTTCACATCTTCTGGGGACCCTGAATAACACAATGATGAGACTATCTCTGACTGTTTGCAATGATTGTACAAGTTTATTACAGTCCCTGAGACTTGGAGTCATTTGTTACTGCAGCATAACCCAGCCAACCCTAAGTGACATAAAAATTCATACCTACAACTTCGAGTTCTGTTCTAATTGACCTATAATATCGAGGTCCAGTATATATTTTTCCTATTAGTTATGTTTGTTAGGGTATTATGAGAAAGATTCTATTATGCTATTTCCCCCCACTGGAAGATGTAGTGTATTTGCAAGCAGGAATAAAAAGAAATAGAAACAGTGAAAAAGTCCAGGGCTTGTGCAATTTCTCTTCAGTTCAAACAGTAGGAGAAAAAAGAAAGAAAAGAGAATTTCTTTTAATTGTCACAAGGTATACCTATTATTAAAACTTTGGAATCAACCATTTGTCTGAAAAGAGAACCAGAGAAACCTGCTAAGGCAATGCTTAGCAATGGAGACAAAAGCAAAGGACGGTGGTGGATCACAAGGCAGAAATCAGCAGATGTGAGGATTCAGGCACAAAAAGATGGCCTCTGTTAAGTGTTAAAAGATACTATACTGCCAATGAAATGTGTACCATATAAAAGTTCAGTACTTTAGGGGCTGGGTGTGGTAGAGCACACCTTTAATCCCAGAAGCACTCCAGAAGCAGGCAGATGTCTATGAGATTAGGGCCAGCCTGGTCTGTGTAGTGAGTTCTAGGCCAGCTGGGGCAACAGGGAGACCCTGTCTCAAAAAAAATGGCCACTACTTTTAATGTCCATTTATATCTATCTGTAAGCAACAAGGTTGCTGAAAAGCTGTTCAGCCTCCAAAGATGGAATGTCCTCTGATCTTCATTTTATGTGGGTCTAAAGAATATGATGGAATAGGAACAGAATTCCATAAGACAAAAGCAAGGAGCACAGAAAATAATGGTCAGGAACAAATCAAGGCCTGCTAAAGGTGTATTCCTTACCTCCAAGAAAGAGTCCTTCAAGATACCTGCCCAGAATTTGAGGCTTCTCTTTGGACAGTACACCTATGTTTTCTGCTGTCCAGCCCCCAAAGAGAACGATAATGAACAATGGAGAAGACACCGTGCACTACCCTGAGATCCTGGGCCCTGAGTTTGATGCTGTTCATCTTGAAGTTTACTGATAGGGGTGGGTATGTTCTGCACGCAATAATGAGAATGAAGCAAGTCTTTGGTGTCAAGGCAAGGCTGTGGTTGTTATCACTTCTATTTGCTAAAATTTTCTGTTATTCTTTTTGGACAAATGAAAGATTTTCATTATCTACTTTTGGCCAGAGATCCTTTTTGCAAGGAAGCCTCAGAGCCAGGAAGTGGCTAGTAGGCTCTTTCCTTTTGGCATAGCTACCAGCAGTGTTCAAGAGCCCTCCTGGTAGACTATGGCATGCCAAAGCAGTCAGTGGACCATAGTGTGTTTGAGAAAGAAGCCATTGTGCCTTGCAACCACTCTTATTGCAGGGATTATTTGTTACTGCAGCATAGCCTACGATAGCCTGACAGACACACCCTGGTTAGAAAATAGAGAAATCAAATGAATATTAGTGAAACACAATGTTTTTAAATATTTCATCTAGTATGCAATGTTGACACATATTTCTTCTACTAAAGAAAATTTTGAGATCCTCAGAAGCAATTTTACTATTATCCTAGTTTGTTTCTCCATTGCTGTGACAAAACATTCTGACCAATACCAACTTGGGGAGGAAAGAGTTTATTTAGCTTACATATCCTGGATCACCTTCATCAGGGAGCCCAAGGTAGGAACTCAGGGCAAGAACCTGAAGCAGGAGCTGGAGCACAGGCCATGGAGGAATGCTACTTACTGGCTTGCTCCGCTGGCCCCTGCTCAGCCTGCTTTCTTATGCAACACAGGCCCACCTGCCCAGGCTTGGCACCACCGACAATGGGCTGGGCCCCCCACATCACCCAACAATCAAGAAGGTGCCCCAGGGACATGGCCATAGGCCAGTCCAATGAAGGCAATTCCCCAATTGAGGCTCCCTCAACCCAGGTGTGTCAAGTTGACACTAAAGCTATCCAGCACGATTGACCCCTTGTCAACTTGACACACAAACATCACTATTAAACCATAACTTTCCAATTCTTGTCCCCAAGATATAATGTTAACATTAATATTACAACATAAGATAGTACAACCTTAAAAACCCCACATTCCTTAAAAAATATGAACACTTAAAAGTCCATAGTCTCTTTTAAAAGTCTCTTAACTGTGGATGGGCTTCTGTAAAATCCAAAACAAGTATTGTAGTATTTCAAAGGGAAGAATCGGGCACACCTAAGCAAAACCAAAGTCCAGCAAAGTAGCTCAAGGCTGGACATCTGGGATTCACTCACGATCTTCTGGCTCCAAAGGGTTCCGGCAGCTCCACTTCTCTGACTCTGCTGTCCACAGCACACTCAGCTTGTCTTGCCAACTCAGGCCAGTTCCATTCCACACCTACTGCTGTCCTTGGTGGTCACCCCCATGGTCCCAGCATCTCCAAAAAGCTGGGGTCTCCACTGAAACTGAGGCTACATCTTCACCAATGGCCTCTTCTTGCCTCTTGGGGTGCAAAGCCTCAGATTCTCTCCATGACCCCTTCAATTCTGGGGTCTTCACTGCAACTAAAGCTGCACTTTTACCTATGGCCTTTCCTGGCCTCTCAGAGTGCCAAGTCTCACTTGCTCTCTGTGACCCCTTCACACTTTCAACACCAGAACCATGCAGGAGACTCTTACACATTACCAAGTCCTGCTTCCAGCTTGAGATAGCGGCTCCGGGCCCCCCCGCATGCTGACCCTGAGGAAATACCTCCCAGAAGACTTCACCACAGTGATGTTGGTATTTTGTTACTTAAAGCTGATTTTTCAGCCCCAGCTAACCAGCATCAATTGTCCCAGGGAAGCAAAGGTTTTACTTCGGGTTCTAGTTTCTTCTTAATCACAGCTGATTCTTCAGCCCCAGCCGACCAGAACCTACAGATTCTCAATTCACAATCTCACATGAACAGCCCTGATTGTCTCTGCTTCCCTTTGAAGCTTCACAAGGTAGGTCTCCATCAACCACAACTCTTTCAACATAACTGTTCCAAGCTCCACAGCAACAAACTCTAAGCACGCAACACCTCCAACAGTCCTCCAATGTCTGGTCTGTTACATCAGTGCCCCTCTCGGACACAGCTTCTGTGAGCTTGAGTCCAGATTCAACTATCCTTCAAAGGTTATTGATAACACACAATGCTTGGTGCTTGTAGGTTAACGGCATAACGACATTATATTCTGTACTTATACTTACAAAGCAATTTTATAATGTCTTTTATTTACTTTATGGTCTCCTGCAATGCCTAGGGTACAGTAATGTAGACAGAACCAGTCAACCACAATAGCGAGTGAGGCATGTTTTATATTGCTCTAATGGTGGACTTTTGAAATTCAATTATCCAGTAGTTGCTGGTGTTTGGGTTTGAGATTGCTTTGAACAATTGATTTTTACTTTCCTCGTGCGCTCTTTACATGGTATAATCAGTAATCATTTGGCAAATGCTAAATTTCACTGAACTACTGGTTTTGGTCACTTCCTTGAGTTATTGTCAACTAACAAATTTATGTGGACAAACAAATACAGGGTAGTACATCGAGTCTCAAATATGTCTGAAAATTGTTATTACCCGTGAGCTTTGAAGAGATGCTAAATATGTTGTATCCTCAGAATTTATGATTTAGTATGGAAAAAAATAAATTATCCAGATAATTCTAACCTAACCAAAAATTAAGAATTACAAGTATATTAGTTACAGACACACAAACCTGAGGTTATCTTGCTGTTTTCTTCTTACTAACTGTGTAAACGAGAAGTGCTGAAGTTCTCTAACCTTATCTTCCTCATTCAGTAAATATTTTTTGAATTTTTAAAATTTGGCTTTTATGTATTTCATTTAACAATTCTTAATCAAATTTACATGCCTTCCTCCATCTAGACCTTACTTAGGACTTCTAGACAGGCTGACTAGACTCCAGTGGATGAACTAGCACGGAAGGACATTTGGGTACAAATGCTTAACAGCATAGGACTGAACATGTATGATGGATGTATGAGGTCGGGGGTGGAGGGGTATGTGTTAGCAAACATTTTAATCTACATTAGTTATTAAATTAAAGGTTGGAGGTTCTGAAACTTGGCCAGGAACTGACTTGGAGGAAAGAGGTTAAACATGTCAGAGAGGAGGTGGCACATTAAAAAGTGCAGAGGCATGCTGCATTCTGGGAATGAGGTGACATGACTGAGGTTGGAACATGGTAGAGATGAGGCTAGAGAACAGGTTGGAAGTACTACCTGTCCTGAGAGTCCTAAGAATCACATGTTCAGTTTCAGGACCAAGTTTTTATCTTTGAGTTAAGTGTGGCTCTTAATACTTAGTATTTGGGTCCATAGAAGTATGTGTGTTTATAACTCCTCGTAAGTCTTGTTAAAGTAAGAACTAGAATTACCTGCCCCCGTCAGTCCTCTGATACCTTCCCTGGGTCTGAGAGATGAGGGCAGGGTGTATCAGGCAATTACTTATAACCCATCACCCAGATTATCTTTGTCACACTCACTGATGGAACAATACTAATTTTATGTTATAAGATAACTGATGTTAGAGCTATATGGCTTTTTTTGTGGATCTTAATCTTGTGCTTCAAGCTGTGGTGGAGCACCTGGTCCTAGATTAGCCCTCCTGCTATAAGTAGAGAGTAAACAACTAGAAAAATGGACACTTGAGAAAGAACTACTCTGGACATTAGACAGCAAGCAGCCCGAGGATCCATAAACGGCAGTGAACAAGCGAGGCAAGCTTTATTATCATTTTAGTTCCTCCTTGGAGGCATTTGCTAAGCCCCAGCAAAAGGAAAGGAAATCAAGCAGAACCGAACTGTCTTACTGAACTGAAAGAGGCAGAGATTAGACTTTTGGGGAGTTGAGGCTGCCAGAATTGTACCATACAGGACTAAACAATGGGGAGCTACACAGGGAAAAAATTAACATTTATCTGGAGTCCCACTGAGGTTTTGGTTGAAGAGTAAGTTTCATGTGTGTTTAAAGACTTGACAAGATTCGACAAAGAATAACCATTGAGGAGGAACAGCTACTGGAGGAGCACACATAAACAACGGCCAGGGCTGTCATAGCGATGTCTGGCCAGCCGGCATAAGCTCTCACAGAATACTCTAGGGTGTTTGATACAGATCCAAGGAAGCACAAGCTCTGTGAGGAAGACCTAAGTAGACACTGAGTGAGGACTGACCCAACCCTTCCCTGACAAGAAGAGGGACAGGCAAGAAACCCAAAGAATCAAGTTCATCTTTAAGTAAATAAGCTCTCAAGCAGGTCGAGGCTAACACTGAAAACAGAAACGAAAACTGAGAAATTGAAGACCAAGACATTCATAGTATCGTGTTCCAAACAAGAATTTTGTTACATATGAAAAAGAAGGAAATACATAAACCATAATAAGAGAAACAGATTCAGAAATGAGACAGTGGAATCAAATGTTCATTATCAATATATTGATAATTTAAAGGAAACAAATACAGTATATAAATTATTCTAAAAAGACAAATAGATCTTCTAGAGATGACAGTTACAACACGAGGAGCTGCAAATATGGCTCAGCAGTTAAGAGCACTTGATGCACTTGCACAGAACCAGGGTTCAATTCCCAGAACCCACATGGTGGCTTACAACCATTTGTAGCTTTAGTTCCAGAGGACCTGATGCCTCCTTCTGGCCTCTACAGGCCCCAGGTGTGCTGGTGGTGCAGGAAACCATTCATGCAGGAAACCATTCATACACTTAAAATAAAAATACATAAATCTTTTAAAAGAAAATTACAATAGGAATTGTGGAATCTCTTGATACACATAAGAGCAGAGTACTTAATGAAAATGCCAGTGATTTTTGAATATAGGAGATAGACACTATAATCTATCCAAACTGAAGCATAGAGAAAGTAAAGTTTTGAAGAAATTAATAAAATCCTACAGATTTGAGCTTAGGGTTAAGTATCTGCATATACTTGATTGGAGTCTTAGAAAAGGTAGAAGGTAAGGTAGAAATAATATTTAAGTAACAATGACTGAATAATTTCCAGATTTGATAAAAAAAATCGATTCACAAAACCCAAAGAGCTTAACAAAACATAAGCAGAATAAACACAAAGAATGTTCTGCACATCATAATAAAATTGCTGAAAATCAATTTAAAAATGTATGAATAGCCAGATAAAGAGAACACATTGCCTCCAGGCAAACAAAGACGTGAATGACCAAAAACAATGCCAACCAGAAGACAAAGGAACAGTATCTTCACTGAGCTGGGGGAAAACAAACAACATTAAAACACATAAACCAAAACAAAAAAAATTATTGACATCCGAGACGGCTTTATCAAGCATAAGTATTTTTTTAAAAATAAAGACTAAATAAAGACATTTTGAGAAAAGCAAAATCCGTTATTCATTGCTAGGCTGTATCTTGATAAGAAATACTAAGGGAGTTTTTCAAACACAAGGAAAAAAGATATTTCAGGGAGACTTAAATTTACATAAAGTCACACAAAGTAGAGGAAGTAGTAAACGTACAGGTAAATACTAAAGCTTTTTTTCATTAAAGTTTTACTCCAAGAAACAATGTTTTGGATAGTCTAAAAATTATAGAGGTAAAATGCGAACAAGGAGGGTTGGAAGAAATGGAAAAGTCCATTGTATGGTCCTTAAATTATTCATGAAGCACTATATCATTTGAAGGAAAGTTCGGCTAAGTTAATGATACCATGAGCCCTAATGCAACAACCAAAACAGTACTACTAGGAGATAGAGCGAATAAACTCCAAGACGAGGGTGTACTATTAAAAAAGGCAATTTTAAAAATTAAGGATGAGTGGTGAAGGGAGGAGAAAGGAAGTGGAAGTACAAACAAGGTAGAAGAGATAAGTGGTATTAGACAAATCTAAGTACATAAAAATATAATGTTCATAGACTGTATCTACCCTAATACAAAGATTGAAAACAAACTAGGATGTTTAGATATTATCAGAAAAGTTAAACAGGAATATGCAGAAACCTGGATTGTCTTTATTTACAACAGATAGGGCAGGCTCCGGAAGAAGACAGGAGTAGAGCTTAGGAGGGATTCTAGGGTGGGAGGGTGTTCCCAAGCTTCATGTGCTGGGAACTTACTCTCCAGATTCACATGTTAAAGGCGTTTGGAGGAGTAGATTAACAGAGAGTAGGCATTGGAGGAGTGATGTTATTAAAGTGAGTTCTGTCTCTGGCAAGCTTGCTCTGTCCAAGCAAGTCCTCCATTTTGTTGTCTCAGTACATGGCATCTTTGGTAGCCAAGTGGACAATGGCGATGTTTCCATGCTTCTGAATCACAAATATAAGACATGAGCTTAAATTTTTAGGAAATAACTCAATCTCTGGAATTACATTATAGCAACAGAAAATGCATCAAGATAAGAGATGTTTAAAAAGAATCACTTTATTAAGTAGATATAACAAAGTCTTTTATGCCTGCAACTTAATGACAGTTTCATAATGCATAGAACAAACCTGACAGGACGGAAAAGAGAAAAACTGGAAAAAAATGTCAATAATAATGGATAATCTCAACATTTTTCCCTCAGCAATTGATGGAATAAATAGACAGAAAACCAATAATTTAAAAAGCTTGAAAAACGTCATCACAGTATTAACCAGTCTGACTTTGTTGACATTTCAGGATATTACACTCTAAAACAATATGCAATATAAAACCTTTTCAAGTGCTATGATAGGCTACATTATTTTTTTAAAGCAAGACTTCATACATTTAAAATGATTGAAATCATCTAGTCTTTGCTGCCCATAACTGAATTAAATTAGATATAACAAAGTTATCTAGAAAATTTCCAAATAATTAGAAATTAAAGATCTAAATCATGGGACTGGAGAGATGGCTCAGTGGTTAAGAGCACTGGCTGCTCTTGCAGAGGACTCAGGTTCGGTTCCCAGCAGCCACAGGGCACCTAAAAACGATCCCTAGTTCTAGTTCTAAGGGATCTAATGCCCTCTTCTGTCCTCTGTGGGCACTGCACAACACCGGTGCATATAGATAGATGCAGGCAATACACTCATTCACATAAAGTAAATGCATAAATAAATCTAAATCATCCAGGAGCAATTAAATAAGTAAAAGAACAAGACAATATGTTAAACTAATGATTATGAAAATGCAACGTATCAAATTTTAGCTGAAGCCCAATGAGAAGTAAAATCTCAGTATTGGAACTGTGCCTCACAGAAAATGTGGGAACTTTGGGTATGTGCATTCTAAAAGAAGAGAGGCTTAAGACCAGTGATTAAAATTCGGCCCTAAAGCCTAGAAATTAAAAGAAAAAAAATAAGCTAGGCACAAAATAAGAGAGAAAACTAACAATAAAATAACTCAAACCATATTATAGATCTAATGTAAAAGCCAAAACGGTAAAACTTCTAGAAGAAAACCATAGAAATTTTTCACTATCTTGAGATGGGCAGAGATTTCTTAAGGTACTGAGAATGTGAGCTTAAAACTTTGATGAATAGTCTTTTATTAAAACCAAAATCATCCGCTCTTTAAAAGACACTGGGAAAAGGCCAGCTCCTGTCAAAACATCCTTGTAGTTCCAATAGGACTTATATACTGCATGAACCTCAACCTAAATATTAGTATTAAATGATCCAATTAAAAATGAAAAAATATTTAAAGACACTTGGAAGAAAAAAAGATAGGTAAACCCCAAGGAACTCATAAAGTGATGTTGAGTTTCCTTAGCTGTCAGGGAAAAGCTAAAATCACAGGTAACTGAGCGCAGACCTGAGTGGTGAGAATGGGAAATCACCAGAGTCGTTGTTACCGCTGATGAGAATATCAAATGATGCAGAATTTTGGAATACAGTTTCTGTATTTTGTGAAAATTTTTACAAATCAATTACAGTAAACAGCAATTCCTGTCTTAGATATTTATCAAGTAGAAGCGGGAAATGTATGTCCTAGGCTGAGTGTTTACTGTGCAAGTGTGAGTTCAGGTCCCTGGTACTTATGTAAAAATCCTGGCATGGTGGCGTACACCTGTAATCCCAGCATTGGGAGGCAGAGACAGGAGGATTCTGGGGTTCACACTCCAGAAAATATACCTAATCATTGAGCTCCAGTTTCCCTGAGAAACCCTGTGTCAAAAAATTTTGTTTTTGTTTCTGTGTAAGATGGTTAAAGAGCTTGACCATTACCCAGCCACGGACATTTATTTGCATGTTTCTGGTCCACTACCTAATCAGTGTCCACTGTGGCTTTTCCAATCACAGGGGTGTGCATACCTGCACATGCCTGCACACACATGCACACCTTCTCTCTATATAGGCACCCACAAAAAAGAAAGCATAGGTTCTGTGTAAGGACACAAATATTTATAGTAGATTGTTGTTTGTTAACTCCAGAAATATGCAAATAAATGTCCATGCCTGGGTGAAGCTCTTTAACCATCTTACACAGAAGCAAAAAGAAACAAATTGCTGACACATGCAACAATATAGATGACGTTCAAAACCATGATGAGTGAAAAAAAAAAACTGTACTTACCAAAACATGTAGACCAGCTTCCCTATCCTTAAGTTTCACATCAGTAGATTCAACCAAACATGGATTAAAAATATTTTTTGAGCTGGGCGTGGTGATGCACACTTTTAATCCCAGCACTTGGGAGGCAGAGACAGGCAGATCTCTGTGAGTTCAAGGCCAGCCTGGTCTAAATAGTGAGTTCCAGGATAGCTGGGGCTACAGGGAGACCCTGTCTCAAAAACAAAAAAAAAACAAAAAAACTGAAAACAAAACAAAAAAATTTTTTTTGAAATATGGCATCTACACTAAACCTGAGACTATAACAACTACTTCCATAGCATGCACATGATACTAGGTATTTTAAGTAACTTGCAGATAATTTAGGACATACAGGAGATTGTATATGGGTTATATGAAGATTTTATGTCATTTTATAGAAGAGAATGAAGCATATATGTATTTTGGTATCTACAGAGGCTGTGGAATTAATCCAGTATGCTGATGGAGGGGATATTGTATACTGTGGGAAATGAAATTCTGAAATGGCCAAATACAATGGGGTATAAGGATGCTTCCTGGGGTGATACAAGTTCTATTCCTTTTGTATTATTCAGGCTTCTCCAAAGACACAGACCCCATGGAATGAATACACTTTAAATCAGGTTATGTTGCAATAAATAAAAGCCATCTCACACATAAGAGGCAGAGAGCTTAGTTATTAGCTGCTAGGTCCTTGAGGCTGGGTGGTCAGCAGTCAGAGCAGTTCCACGATGAGTATCTCATACCCAAGAGACTGAGAATGAATAGTCAGTCATTCCAGATGCTGGTACCTCAGCTGTCCCAAAGCTACCAGATGGTACCAACCTTTTTTAGGGTGGGTCTTCCCATTTCAGTTAAGGCAATTAAGACAGTTCCTCAGTTGAGGCTCCCAGTTCAGGTGATTCTAAATTGTGGAGAGTTGACATTTTAAAACCAACCATCACACCTTGATTGGGCTGTTTTTAAACATTTTTCCTTTCATTTTTATTTATTTTTCATTTTTTATTGCATTTTTGTGAATTTCATATATTTTGATCATATTTAGACTTCCTGCTTAATCTGTACCTACCTGTGAATTTCTTGTTATCTATCATCTATCTATCTTTCTATCATCTATCTATCTTTCTATCATCTATCTATCATCTATCTATCTATCTATCTATCTATCTATCTATCTATCTATCTATCTATCATCTTTGATAATCTCTCTATCTCTCACTTCTATCTATCTATCTATCTATCTATCTATCTATCTATCTATCTATCATCAATCATCTATCTACCAATCTTCTATATAAAGGCATATGTATCTAAAGGCATATATATTATTATCATTATTTTTAAAGGTCTATGGAGCAAAACTTGCATCCCCAGATGCCCTTCAGTGTGGGATCCATCCACTGGAGCCTGCTCAACCTATCCAATGTCACACCTTTAAAGGAGCCTGACTCTCCATCTCCAGCAACCGTTGGTTATCCATAGTTCCTCATTGAGGGCTGGGGTCTCCTACCCCGCCGCCCACTTCCATGCTGGGATTCTGTCTAGCTTGAACAGAATGCATTAAACTTTACACTTAAAGCATGTGAATTTCATGTGATACAGACAGTGATGCTCAGAGCATTTTGTACATGCACCGTGTAGAAATGAAAGGGGAAAGCCAAGTCATGTTTCTGTTATACACGACAAATTTGTGGTAATCTGAGTCTACGTATGCCTACAGTTTTATAAATATCACAGTATCTTAATGAATTTGGGTAAATTTTAGCAAGAAATATTCAACTGTAGTCTACCATCCTAAAGTAAATATTTATATTAAGAAGATAATTGTTATTATATAGGACCCAACAGATAGTGTTACATGATTTAACATTTTTCATGGTATCATCAGAGTTTGTCAATTTCCAAGAGAATGTGTTTTCCCCTTCAGTGACACCTACCATATCAAGTAGTTCACACTAAAAGGGAAACATTGAAAATTGAATGCACATGTGGATAGTTCACAGCAGTGCAGAAGTTGATGCCATTCATTCTAGGAAGATGCTTTGACAGTAATACAAGGCAGAGATAGCCTGGTTTCAAGGAGACCAGAGTGGAAGGTACTTCACCACTACAGTAAGAACTAATATGTTTCTGCAACAAGTCCCTGGGAAGAGAAATCAGAGAATATGATGAAGATATTTGTTATGATTTGGTTAGCCATAAATTTGGTCTACCATGGAATCTCAGTGTCTCATTATAGTGAAGATGAAATTTATTCTCCTCCTGGCCTCTGAAGTTGTATGTGGTCTAGTTGCTATTGCTTTCTAACTTCATTTCCTAATAGCATTCCTGGATTCCCCTTTCTACTGAGCACCAATCACAGTAACTCTTTTACCTTGAAGCACAGTGTCATTACTGTAGGAGTGACTTTTGCAATATGGACAGTCTGGACTAATGACTTTTACTTAACCTCATAACCAAAAAGTTACTGTCATTGAGCCAAGTGCTCTTCTGACCTGGGCACCTGACCTTGATCCCTTGGAGACCCCACTTTACCCTTCACCCAAGATAGTGAATGAATGTGGGTGTGTTTGTTTAATATATCTAAGTGCTGGAAGCAATGTGTCCATTCTCATTGAAAACAGTGAGAAAAATTAAGAAATCTCTGTGTGTTGTGAGTGTGTGTGTGTATGTGTGTGTGTGTGTGTGTGTGGCTGTTTATTCTAGGAATCAAAGGGCAAGATTCTTTGATAAGGGTGGATCCTAGCTTCTACTCCCCAGTTTGTGTTGGAGAGACTCCTTCAATAAAAGTAAGACTGAAGTCCAGCTCAAGAACATAGTTCCAAGAGACCGCTGAAGGAACAGGTGATTCTCAGAGTTCAGATCCACTCTTGGCTTTACATGCTAAGAGTTAGGCTGCTTTTTATTCAGATAAAACTGTAATGTGGTTTAGAAACACCACATATTACCTTCCCAGACACTGAGCCTGCTGTTCCTTTAGCCTGTAGCCTATGTAGCCTATGCGTAGCCATATTCTCCCATGGCTGACTCTTTTCATTCAAGTTTCAGTTTAAATATCAACTCCCTGGACAGTTGTTTCTTAACGGTATATCTTCCCAGCCTCTGGGATATATTATTCCATTTTATTTAGCATATGTGCCTAAGATTGTTTGTTTGCTCATTATCTATCTATCATTGTTATTGTCAATTTAACATCATTAGAGCATACATTTTATGGAAGTAACTTGGCTCTTATTCCCTAAGGAATGTCCATGCCTAGAACAGTGCCTGGTACAAATAATTTTGACTGTCTAGGTGCAGAGATGACAGAAGTATAAGACATTTGAATGTTTTGGAATGACAAAGGTGATGAATGACAATCATGGACATGCATGCTCATAACATTTATAATTAAATGTCCAAATTATATAAATTGTAATGTTTTAGAGGTTTTTAGGACTAGTTGTAAGAGGAGATAAAAGTAATAGCTAAGGGAGAGCATATTATCTCATGAATGTCATCTGCTTTCTGAATCATTCATTCAATCATTCATTCATTTATTCATTCCAAAATGGAAACTTTTGGGAATATTAATATGAAGACTCGCCTAGTAAATAAGCAAAAAATAAGATGCACGAGAGAGTAAGAATACAGAGATGAGTGAAGAAATTTGTAGAGGAGTTGAGGAAGTGGAAAAATATTTGAAAGTTATTTGACATTTTTGCTTGGTCCCAAATGATAATAGAAATGTATCTAGTAGAAAGAAGAAGAAAGAACTTTCCAGGCAGAGGCAATGACTTAGGTAAAGTGCTATAACAATGGAGGAAGTTACTTGTGATTAAAGTGTAGTGTGTACAGGGTGGCAGGCTGATGGAAGGTGATTCTGGAAAATTATCTTGAGGTCTGAGAAAGAAGGACTTTGAATTTAATGGAAAGAACTTTATCCAACAGGAGAATGGAGCAAAGGGTTTTCTCTAGAAATGTGATCAGGCTTGTGATTTAAAAGAAACTCTTGCAACAGTTAAAAGAGTAACTTTAAGAGGCATTGAGATGGGTTGAAAGATCATGAAAAATTTTCAGATAAGAGGCGATAAAGGTCTAAGTTAAGGTAGGGACAGTATGAACAGAGAGCTGAGAACTACTTCAGGTTTAGAGTTGATGTGTCTTAGGAACCACAGGAGATTGAAGAGAAAAATAAGAAATGGGAGCTGATGCTGGGTTTCTAGTTGGATATGTTGTAGATGGAGCAGTAATTGATCTACTGTGACCTCTAATTGATTGGTCCTTGGGTTCACCCCATTCCCATCATTGACCTTTCTCCACAACCTTAACTCTGAGACAGAGGTTTCCTTCCACTTTGGCCTCATTAATAGTTCTTTTCATTTGCCAGGTAGAAAACCTGCCAGCTAATCAATCGGTGTGAGCAACCTTTCCTTTTTCTGCATGTCAGCAACTGAGTATCTTACAGATTGGTTCAATATCCTCTCAATTCTGTCAAAACCCTTGCTGGGTACCTAGAGAGCTATTTCACAGCCTTGCATGCTTGTTCATCCTCTAACAACCTGCTGTAACACTGTAATCCATTCAACTTTTACTTATTATATCCTTGTATCCACTTGTACCAGTCCAGAGGTGATATCAACATCATCCTCAACGGTCTTGACAAGGTTTGTTCTTAGGCTTTACATGAGATGATGTAGAGTCAGTATTGGGATGAGTGCTGTGGGAGATGAATGGAGAGAGTATGAAAGATGCTTTTGTAGTTTTCAGAGCTCAGATCCTAGGTTAAGAGGCGAGAATTTTCACCCTGCTTACCTTTCTTTGTTTCTCTACTTTCTTTTCTCCTTCCTGATATCAATGATAAAAAGCTGATAAGATCACGGGGACAGCCATCTTCCTGAAAACAGCCTTGGACAAGTCATGTGAAAGTCAATACTATATTTCTTAGTATGCAAACTGGGGTGTGACGTAAGAACCACAGAGGATGTTGCTAAGACCAGTTAGAGAAGACTGAGAGAAAATGAACAGGAAAATGAACAGTTGCCACAAAAGTTGCACAGCAGAATGAATAGACTTGTTCTTTATTGTTTCAGAGAAAAGGAACAGCTTGGATGGTTAGAAGTTTTGGTGCAGCAAATTGAACTGCAATTACAGAAATAATTTTCAGTTAGCTTCTTTATGAACAACTGGAATGGTTTCCATGCCCTTTTAAAATCAGTATTCAAAGTACAGATAGATAGTCACTGGTGAGAGATGTCAGTAAAAAGAAAACCTACAGGTGGAGAGTTGGTTAGGCGAGACAAATTATAAGCTTTCTCCAGTGCTAAATACAGCATGATGCTGATGCTGATGCCAGCGATGATGTGTTACATATGTGTGTGCATATGCTTTGCACATATTTGCACATGTGTTGGGTATCTTCCTCAGTTACTCTTCAACTGATTTTTCAAGACTAGGTCTCTGACAAAACCTGAAACTCACTGAATTTTCTAGGCTGGCTGGCCAGTAACCTGCGGGAATCCTCCTGTCCCTGTCTTCCCAGTACTATGATTATAGCTGTGCTCCATCTGTGTCCAACCTTTACATGGATGCTAAGGAGTTGAACTCAGGTCCTCATACTAGAAGAGGAAGCATGTTATGATTTATCCATCTCCTCAGTCACCAGCCTTATTGTTTTCATCATCTCTTAGTGAATTGCACAAAATACTGGTTTCAATAATAATAATAATAATAATAATAATAATATAATGATAATAATAATAATAATATGGACAAATGGAATGGGGAAGAATATTAATTATTCTTAATGGACCATAAAAAATAAATGTTATTCAGAGAATATGAAACATTTGTAGACATTTGGGGAGATTATTTAAATTGATTTAAGCCATAAATGGAATTTTTACTTCATTTTTATATCAAGGTGAAAAGAGAATCACTAGTATATACCCTATATCATTCTGAAATAGTTGCCATATGGTGCAGTGTGGAGAGAATTAAGAAAACACTTAGCCTGCACTCTGTACTCCAGATCTGCCAGGATCCTTGGATGCTCCTGGACTTTCCCAGAGCTTGGTGCAGTCCTTTTCCCACACCTCTCTGCACCCTTTATCTCTGCTCTGTTGGGACACTTGTGGACCCCAGATCTGGGAGCTTCCCAAGACTTGTGTTGGGAACACAACTTGTGTTGGGGGTCAACCCTGGAACCTCAACTCAAAAGTTGCACCTATTCCTAGCTTAACTGAGACCACATCTTACACCCTATTTGTGCATCACCATGATGTGGCCTCAAAACTGAACACCAAGCACTACTCAGCTGGGGCATAACAACTCAACAAAGTCGAGAGCACCTATCCATACTTAGAAATACCACCAATGACAGAAGTTCAGATGCCTAGGTCTCACTGATAAAACAGAGACAATATGAATAACTAAGATTATGTGCCTACTAAAGAAACTAGCACCTCATCATAATGTTTCCCAAGACTGGCAACGTCACAGATGCTAAGACAATGATTTCAAAATAGCAATTACAAATATGTTCAAGGAGCTCAGAGAGGACAGGAATAAAAGTCTAAATGAATACTGTGAAAATGCAAAGCATTGAATGACATAGTTAAAACAATTCAAAACAGGAAATCAGAATTCAGTAAAGAGACAACATCTCTGAAGAAAAATCAAACAAATAAAACTTGAAATGAAAAACTAAGGACCTGACAACAACAACAAAACTAAGGGGAAAGAAGAGAAAGGGAAGTAGAGGAAATGAATTGGAGAATAACAGATTTTAAAAACAAGCTTGGGGAAATGGATCACCCAATCCAAGAAAAAGTCAAATCTAAAATAAGCCAAGAATGGAAAATGCAAGACCTCTGGGACACTGTGAGAAGACCCAAACCATGAACCATAGGCATAGAAGAAGAAAAATAAACCCAGATAAAATGCACAGAAAATATTTTTAATAAAATCATAGAAGAAAATGTCCCAAATCTAGGAAAAGAGATACCCATCAAGGCACAAGAGACATACAGAACACCAAGTACTCATGGCCATAAAATAAACTCCCCACATAATATAACAGTCAAAACACTAGACATATGGAATAAAGAAAAGATATTGAAGACTGTGAAAAAGATCAAGTCACATATAAAGGCAGGCCTATCAGAATAACAGCTGGCTTTTCAATGGAGACTATGAAAGTCAGAAGGGCTTGGATCAATGTCATACAAGTCATAAAAGAACAAAGAGTACAACCCAGACTACTATACCCAGCAAAACTATCAGTTATAATTGAAGAAGAAAGAGAACTTTCTATAATAAAAATAGATTTAAGAAATTTATGTCCATGAAGCAAGATCTACAGAAAGTACTTGATGGAACACTTCAGTCTGAAGAGAAGATTAAACAATCTCAAGAGGGAACAAAGAATAAATAAATTATCCCAGAACAGGCAACCAAAAGAGATCTAAGAAAATAGCACTATAACACCAATATAACAGAAATCAATAACATTGGTCAGTGATAGCTCTCAATATTAATGGTCTAAACACCCCATTAAAAAGATACAGACAAACTGATTGGCTTAGAAAACAGGATCCATCAATTTGCTGCCTCCAAGAAATGTATCTTAACAGTAATGATCAACATCATCTTAGGGGTAAAAGGATAGAAAAATATATCCCAAGCAAATGAAACTACAAAAACAAGAATGTGTAGGTATTCTAATATTTGACAAAATAGACTTCAAACTAAAGTTAGTTGAAGGGAAAGGAAAGGTCAGTTAATACTCATTAAAGGAAAAATGTACCAGGAAGATATTGTAATCCTAAACATATATGCACCACACACAGGGGCACTCTATTTCTTAAAAGAAACATTATTGGATCTAAAATCACACACTGACCTCCAACACAGTGATAGTGGGTGATTCAATACTGAACGGTCACCAAAAGACAGCTCATCAAGACAAAAAAAATAAATAGAGAAAGCCTATAGTTAAATGATGCTGTAATTCCAATGGACCTAACAGACATCTATAGAGCATTCTACCCAAATACCAAAGAATACATTTTCTTCTCAGCAGCCTGTGAAACTTTGTCCATAATTAATTAGACCTTAGGACACAAAATAAGTCTCCCCAAATTTAGGAAAATAGAAATATCATCCTGTATTCTATCTGACCACAAAGGAATAAAGCTAGATATCAATAGCAGTAAAAATGGGAAAAAGTGCACAAACTCATAGAGGGTAAATAATACACTATTGAATAATATTTTAGATCAAGAGATAAATCAAGAAGGAAATAAATATTCCTAGAATTGAATGAAAATGAAAATAAAAATAAACCATATCTTCACTTGGACACAATGAAGGCAGAACTAAGAAGAAAATTTATCACATCAAGTCCTACAACCAGAAAATTAGAAACATGTCATATAAATAAATTCATGATGCATCTGAAGGCCTTGAAAAACCAAGAACAAACTGTACCTAAAAGTATAGTCATGAAGACATCAATAAAATCAAGGCTGAAATTAATGAACCAAAAATGAAGAAAACAATATAAAGAATCAATGAAATGAAGAGTTGATTCTTTGAGAAGAGTAACAAACTTGACAAATGTTTAGCCATGTTAACCAAATGAAATAGAGGACACAAATTAACACACTCAGCGATGAAAAGGGACACATTACAACAGATTCTGAGGAAATACAGAAAACCAAAAAGACATAGTTTAAAAATCTATATTCCACTAATTCCACTCTTTTAGAAAACCTAAAAGGGATGCATAAATTTCTAGATGTATGCAAACTACTAAAGTTAAATCAAAATGACATAAAATATTTAAAAAGATCTATAACAACCAATGAGATAGATACAGTAATTAAAACTCTCCCAACTAAGAAGGACCCAGGACCAAATGGATATAGCACTGAATTCTACCAAACCTTCAAAGAAGAACTAATACCAATACTCCTGTAATTGTTCTGCAAGATAGAAAAGAAAGGGGCACTCCAAAATTCTTTCTATGGAGTCAGTGTTAGTCTAATGCAAATCTAGACAGAGACACAGCATAAAAAGAAAATTATAGAACAGTCTCTCTGATGAACAAAGATGCAAGAATTCTCAATAAAATACTTGCAAACTAAATGCAGCAACACATCAAAGGTATTATCCACTATGATCAAATTGGCTTCATTATACAAGAATGGTTCAACATACATAAATCAGTAAATAAAATATACCACACAAGCAGACTCAAGGACAGAAACCCCATGATCATCTCATTAGAGGCAGAAAAGTCCTTTGAAAAAATCCAACATCTTTATATGATAAAAGTCATGGAGAATCTAGGGATACAGGGGCATATCTCAACATAATAAAGGCAATACCATAAGCCCACAACCAACATCATACTAAATGGAGAAAAACTGAAAACATTCCCATTAAAATCAAGGACAAGACAAGGATGTCCACTCGCTCCATTTCTGTTCATTGTAGTACTTGAAGTGTTTGCTAGAGTAATAAGACAAATGAAAAGAGATAAAGGGGATAAAATTTGAAAAATTGAAAGGTAGAAATCAAAGTATCCTTATTTGTAGATGATATGATTTTATACATAAAAGACCCTAAAGACTTCACCAGAAAATACCCAGAGCTGATCAATACATTTAGCAAAGTAGCAGGATATAAAATTAACACCCCCAAATCAGTAGCCTTCCTATAGACCAAAAACAAATATACTAAGAAAGAAATCAGGGAAATAACCCCATTCATGATAGCCTCAAAAACCATAAAATATCTTGGAATAAATCTAACCAAGGAAGTGAAAGCCTTGTATAATAAAAACTTTAAGACACTGAAAAAGTTAAAGAAGATACTAGAAGATGGAAAGACTTCCCATATTCATGGATAGGTAGGATTAATACTGTGAAAATGGTCATCCCATCAAAGCAATCTATAAATTCAAAGCAATATCCCTTAAAACTTCAACACAATTCTTCACAGAAATTGAAAAAAATCACCTCAAATTTCATATGGAAATACATAAAAACCAGGATAGTCAAAATAATTCTGAACAATAAAATCTACTGGAAGCATTACCATCCCTGATCTCAAATCATACTACAGAGCTATAGTGATAAAAACAGCATGGTGCTGGCATAAAAATAGACACATTAATTAGCCAAAAGAATTGGAAACCCAGATTTAAGTCCTCACATGTACAGCCACCTGATTTTAGACAAAGGTGCCACAAATACACACTGAAGGAAAGACAGCATGTTCAACAAATGGTGCTAATCAAACTGGATAGTGGCATATAGAAGAGTGAAACTGCGTGCTTATCTCTCACCACAAACAAAACTCAACTCCGGGTGGATCAAGGACCTCAACATAAGATCAGATACCCTGAATCAGAGAGCAGAAATTAAGGAATATATTGGAACTTAAAGGCTCAGGAAAGGACTTTCTGAACAGGACTGTTTTAGAGCAAGCATTAAGTCTAACAGTTGACACATGGGACTTCACGAAACTAAAATACTTCCGTACAGCAAAGGACACTATCATTCCAATGAGGAGGCAACCCACAGAAGGGAACATTTCCTTACTAGCTATACCTCTGACAGAGGGTTAGTGTCTAGAGTATACACAGACCTAAAACAAAAACCCTAAATATTAAAAAAAAAAACAGCCTAATTAAAAATTGAGGCAAGATGAACAGGGAGTTCTCTAAAAATGAAGCACAAATGTCTGATAAATACTGAAAAAGTTTAATGTCTTTAGTCATCGGGAAATACAAATTATAAACAATTACAGATCTTATTATTAGTCAAAATGACTAATCCAAACAACAAGCAGCAACAAATGCTGGTGAGGATGTGGAGAAATGGGGACTCTTCTCCATGCTGGTGGGGTGAAGACTGATGCAGACACTGTGGAAATCAGTGTAGAGATTGCTCAAAAAACTAGAAATTTACCTACCATTTGATCCAGCAATACCACTTTTGAGTATATACCCAAAGGACACTATACATTACTATAGAAATACATGTTCATCCCTGTTCATTGCTGCCCTTTTCGTAATTGCCAGGAAATGGAAACAAAGTAGATGCCCATCCCCTGAGGAGTGGATAATGAAAGTGTGGCATATATACACAATGGAATATTATTCAGCTCTTAAAAATGAAATTATGAAATTGACAGCTAAATGGATGTATATAGAAATAACCATCCTGAGTGAGGTGACCCAGAACCAGAAGGATGAATGCTGCCTGTTTTCTGTCATAGCTAGATGTTAGCTTTGAAGTCTTAGATTAACATGTTTCAATTTTAAAATCAAGAGAGGTTCAGAAACTAATAAATGGCCAGGGGTGGCAGGGGGACTTCCTTGGAGGAGAGGTATAATGCAGTGGTGTAAATGTGAAAGGGGAAATAATAGAGTAGGAAGAATTAATTGGAGTTGGGAAATGGGAGGGCAGGGCAGAGGAAAGAGTATGGGGAGGGATGATCGACACTAAAGACTTTTAGGAAAAGTCATATGGAAACCTACCACTATAGAAGCTACTTCAAGTATATACCTATACTTTATAAAAAGAGATTAAACATAGTTACATTATAACAGGATGACATTACCTCCACTAGACACCATAGGCTAGCAAAGTAAAAGCCCAATACCAAGAATGGAGTCTTCCTTTTGAAGCTGTTGACCAGGGTCCACTCAAACAATATTGGCCATTGTCCCTGTTCTTGATTACGCACCAGAACCCCATGGTAAGACTGTTGCAGAGGACACTACAAGTACTACAAGTAAAACAAGGTGAAATCAAGTTGGTGCTGACTTCAAAGCCTCATGTATATTGGTTAGCTTTCATAGTGCTGGAAGGTGCTATGCAAGTTACCTGAACAGAAAATTTGGCATGAACCTTACCCAGCTGTGAATCCTGTGAGCTATAACAACAACTGGCCTGGCAAGGTGAATCCACTGGTGCAATAATGGCATGAACATTATGGGAATAACCAATCACTCTCTAATTGGATTTAAGATGTGCTTCATAGGATGGAACCCATACATGACATTGAGTATCGGGTCTAGGAACCTGAGGCTAGACATCCCAAAGTCCATAGGAGAGAGCCTAATACCGTCGTTCTGCTAAATATATTGTATTAAACTGATTTATTATGACTTATTGTTATACCCATAGATTAATGTATCTCTCAACTCTCACCAAAGAAGCTTCCTTATGCAGTAGTTGATAATTAACACAGAGAACTGCAACTGGTCAGCATGCAGAGAATAAGAAGTTGCAAACTGCTTATCCCTGAATAAGACATCTATATCAAACTTTTGGCTTATGAATCCCAAAAGGCTCAGGGATCATTAGGGAAGAGGGGCAGAAATTTTGTAAGAGCCAGAGTGAGTAGATGACCACAAGGAAACAAACTTTTCCAGACAGCTGGTCAGCTACTCACATGAACTCACAGCAATGATGACAATATGGGCAAGTCCAGGTAAGCTCCAGTCAGACAGAATCCCAGCATAGACATGGAGAAGTGGGTAGAAAGCCCAACCCTTCCTGAGGAACTACTGACAACTGATGGCTTCTGGGAAAAGGAGATTCAGTCTCATTTGAGGAGACTCTCTTGATAGTTTGACCAATCTCCAGTGAATGAACCCATATAGAAGAGCATTTGGGGACACAGAACTGGCTCTACAGCACTATAGCACGTGCGCGTGCGCGCGCGCACACACACACACACACACACATTAGAGTACAAGAAATTTGGTTATTAAGGAGGTGTAGATATGGGAGGGTATCCAAATATGATAAAAATATTTTTTATGAAATTCTGAAAAGTTCAATAAGAAAAAAAACATAAAATACAAACAAACAAAATGGAACTGAGGAAGAATAAAATTAAAAGAAAAGAAATCACCTAGTTGTTAGGTTTCTGGATAAGGCATTTTGCTCCACAAATACTAGCACTTCACATACAGGGGGTACTTTATATTTGCTAAGTAGTTTAAAAGTTATTAATTTCTCTTCAAAACCACAATGGGAAACCCGAGAAGTTATATCTTAACAGATGAGAAAATTAAGGGCAGATGCACAAACACCAAGCCTATCATTTTTCAAAAGACTTGCAGTTTTGTGGGTTTTTTTTTTATTGTGTTTATACTTTAATTCTAGAGAGCTAAGAGGAGCTAAGTATTTGCTGTGATTCATTCAATCATTAGCATTGCCCTAAATTTCAAGCTGACTCTTTTTTAAAAAAAAAATGAGATTCCTTCTTTGAGTTTGGCTGTTAATTTTATAGTAACTGTAGAAATAATACTTTCTTTAAAAATGTGACTCATTTTTTCAGTCTACAAAGATGCTTGAATTATTAAATTAAATCTATTGGATGAAATTAAGTGCTTTTAACTACCCTATACACCACAGTTGCTTTTATAAATCCAAGGGGAAAAAATCAGCAAACTTGTTTGCCATTGGCTAAATCAAGCTGAAGTTCAAATGACATGGTGGTTCTTATAATCTATTACTTGGCCTGCAAAAATGTGCTAAATTACTGCATTAGCACTGACTCATCCAGAATAGCATCCCCTGGAAGATCACCAATAGAATCCCAGGGATTGGATGCCATCCCTTCACTGAGAGTGAACACCAACTTGGCAGCATCCAGGAGACCTGGCATCTTGACGGAAACACAGGTTTTCAGAAGTTCATCAGACTCGACACTAGAAATCTCAACTTAATATGAATATACCATGTTTGTTTACTTCATATAATGAAAATCTCCACAACCATGTTCACATCATATTTCAGATAATTTAAAATTTATTTTAGGCTTGAGAAGAAAATG
>NW_008333469.1:1001016-1005012 GCF_000622305.1 Nannospalax galili
AAAGTTAGAAATGAAAATTATTGAGGTCAATACAGTATTTTAAAAATACTAAGACTACTGTAGTAGTTTGCTGGAGTTCTCATAGCAAGGCTACTATGAACTGGGTGGCTAAAAATAAAAGAAGTTTCTGGAACCTGTTCCAGGTGTCCCTCCCAGCTCTGGGGCTACTTCAGGTGTCAGAATGTGAATATTTTCTGTCTGTTTACACTGTCTTCTCCGTGGTGCATATCTGTAATATGATATCTTGATTTAAAATTCAGTATTTATTTATTATTGTATATAGTTATGGGCTACCATGGGTTCGTTCAATACGTGCATACAATATATAATGGTAGTATGTAATGAAATCAAGAAGCTAAATCTCCTATATGTGAGCATTAGTCATATTGAATTAAAGTCTGTAATGAGGCCATTTTAATTTGAGTAATTTGATAAAGATCCTATATGAATAATGTCATATTCTGAGGTACTAGGGGTTAAAGCTTCCATATGTTTCCACCCAGGGGAGACCTTATTACCTAGTAGTTCTCTTACTTCTAGGTACCTCATAAATTGGTTTCCTAAATCAAACCAATGAAAAGGATTGTCCCATTATTTGGAAAAGTTTAGCAACCTAGATGGTATGGGGGAAAATTCAAGTTTCTACTTATTCTAATTTTGACTTATTTTGTACAGTAATAAAACCCAGGGCCTCATGCTGACTGGGCAAGCACTCTACCACTGAAGCAGATTCATAGCCCTAAATTTTGACAGAAGCTTCAAGACACTGAAAAGAAAATCAAAGAAAACACTAGATGATGGAAAGAAGGTCCATGCTCCTGGGTTCGTAGAATTGAGATTACAGAATTGGTTATACTATCAAAACTAATCTACAGATTTAATAAAACACCAATCAAAATTCCAATGGTATATTCCACAGATTTAGGACTAGCAGTCCAATAATTCATATGGGAAATCACAAAAGACCACAAATAGACAAAGCAATCATCCGGAGGAAGGACATATCTGGAAATGTCACAATACATGGTCTCAAATTATACCACAGGGTTATAGTGATAAAGACAGCTTGGTACTGGCACAAAGACAGACAGGTGAACCAATGGAACACAATAAAGGACCCGGAAATAAACCAACAAAACTATGCTCACCTAATTCTAGACAAAGGAGACACAAACATAGTGGGAAAACAATAGTGTTGGCAAAAATGGATTTCTGCCTACAGAAGGATGATTACATTCACAACTTCCACCTTGCACAGAAATAAATTCAACACTACTAAGAAAAGAACTACCCAACTATCTCACTCCTGGGCGTATACGAAGAGAATACTATACCTCATCAAAGAGATATTTGTACCCCCATGTTTATTGCTGCTCTACCCACTAGAGCAAGGAAATGGAACCAACCTAGTTGTGTACTAACATATGAATGGATAATGAAAATCTGGCACATATGTAAAATGGAATATTATTCAGCTCTAGTGAAAAATGAAACAAAGAAATTTTTAGAAAAATGGCTGGACCTAGAATGCATACTATTAAGTGAAGTCACCCAGTCTCAGAAAGAAAATAACCATGTGTTGGCCCTCATATGTGAATCCTAGCCTATAATGTAACATGCATATATGTAAATAAATGTATGTGTGGGTATGCTATAACATTCAGAAAGGAGAATAAGAAAGGGTAATTCTTAAAAAGGCATACTAATTAGTTAAAACATACATTGTAAAGCTTATATAAGTACTTTGAATCCTACTTGAAAATATAGCAAGTTTTTAATACAAAATAAGCCTTTATATGGGCAATGTCCACATGCAATTTCACAATTTGCTATTGCTTTATAGGGAAATCTGAATTTTAATTTATTTTTTTTCATTCTTTGAATCCTTCTGTACATTGTAGTTTTTGTAAATGCTAATGATCTTTAAGAGGGGACTATCTTAGTTGTCCTTAGTAATTACATGCATTTTACAATTTATTTAACTCCAGAAACATTTGGCTTGGACTATGAGTACATGTTATTATTGCTGAGATGAATTTTGAGAACTATTAAGTATAGTAAATGATCCTATCCACGAACATAGTATATTTATGAATTAATTTCGGGACTTAGATATATTTGAATTATATTTTCAGTGATTTTCTACCCCCAAATATGTTTCTATTACAGTTTAGTTCAGACAAATTAACTTCCATCTGAAGTACCATTATTTTGTTCTTATTTTTGAGTGCTGTTTTCTTAGGACCTAAAGTCTTACGGTGCAGTTATTTTTATTCAGCATTTTGAAATGTTATCCCTTCATCTCTTCTGTGGAGAAGTCACCGGTCAGTCTCACTGATGTTTTTGAACATTCTCTTTCTCCTTAGAATCTATGGAATACTTAGATTTGGTATAGTTTGTTTCCCTTGTTTAAAGTTTGTTGTACATTTTGAAAACATGGTTTATTGCACTGCCACAGCGTTAACATTTTCTCAGTGATTATTTCCTCAAATTATGCTTCTCTTTTATCTTCTCTCTCTTCTGGGGCTTCAAGACATTTAGATTAAAACTTTTAATTGAGTTTCACATATTTCTTATATATTTTTCTATTTTTAACCGTCTTTGTTTTCTTCCCTGTTTTTCATTTGGATATTTTCTGATCTCTTTTCTTACCTATTGATATTTCTATTGTCATGTCTTTTAATATATATTTTGGATATGTGCACATTCAAAATTATTACAGATTCCTTCAGTTCCTTCTGTTTTGTAATTAATCTCAAGCATGGAATTGTTTTTGAGACAAGATCTCACTATATAGCTCTGGCTGATCTGGAACTTGCTATGTAAACCAGGCTAGCCTTGAACTCATGGAAAGTTCCCCTTGCCTCTGCCCTGACCACTTTCCCCAAGTGCTGGAATTAAAGGCATGAACCACCATACCTGGCCTAGCCATGGCATTCTTAAGTCTGACTATTATATTTATTAGTTGTAGAACTTTCAGTTTTTATAGTTGTAAGTTCTCTGCTAAAGTCTCTGTTTCTAAAGGACCTTTTTCTATTATCTGTTACTTCTCTTAGGTTCTGACACTATTTTCTTTGTTGCGTGTATGCCTGACTATTTTTGGTTGACTTTAATCACTGTACATGAAAAGATAGAATGGTAATTTGGATCTTAGAATGATGTCATATTACACCAAAGAAAATTCATTTTTACTTCTGATTAGTAGCTAAGAGGACATTGATTAATGTTTGCTAAAATCCAAATAAGTTATAGTTCACTTAAAACTGGTTCTATGCTGTTTATTCTTACTCCAAAGTTTAGATTTGCCAGCCACTTCCCTTTGGCTGGTTTTGATCTTGAATTTCTCCCCATCCAGTGTCATCAATCTGTTCAAGGCTCTGTTTAGCTTTTCAATCTTTCAGTTCTTTGTTATGAAAACAGCAAAGACCCACAAGAGAAAGCAGATTCAAGTGTATTATTTATCTTTGGTTTTTCTTCTGAATTTTGGCTTCATAATCTTTTACTTTCAAATAGTTTCAGTGACTTCATATTTATCAATTAAAATATTTTAGCATATTTTTCTGGGCTCAGAAATGAGATGCTGAGATGGCTCAGCATTTAAGAGCACTGGCTACTTTTGCAGAGGACCTGGGTTTGATTCCCAGTACCTCCATAGTGGCTAATAACCATCTGTCACTCCAGTTCCAGGGAAATTCAACACCCTCTTCTGACCTCTGTGGGCATTGCAGCATATTTTTCTGGGCTCAGAAATGAGATGCTGAGATGGCTCAGCATTTAAGAGCACTGGCTACTTTTGCAGAGGACCTGGGTTTGATTCCCAGTACCTCCATAGTGGCTAATAACCATCTGTCACTCCAGTTCCAGGGAAATTCAACACCCTCTTCTGACCTCTGTGGGCATTGCATGACATGGGTGCATTTGCATGCATGCAGGACATACAAAATAAATAAATAAAATATTTAAAATATTTTACCACAGTTATTAGTTGTTTTAAGG
>NW_008333469.1:1006423-1013379 GCF_000622305.1 Nannospalax galili
GTTCCATGATCACAAGTCATGATTTTTTCACTTTTACTTTTATTTATTTATTTATTTATTTATTTATTTATTTATTTATTTATTTATTTATTTATTTATTTATTTATTTATTTATTTATTTATTTATTTATTTATTTATTTATTTATTTATTTATTTATTTATTTATTTATTTATTTATTTATTTATTTATTTATTTATTTATTTATTTATTTATTTATTTATTTATTTATTTATTTATTTATTTATTTATTTATTTATTTATTTATTTATTTATTTATTTATTTATTTATTTATTTATTTATTTATTTATTTATTTATTTATTTATTTTTGGTCTTTTTGAGACAGGGTCTCCTTGTAGCCCCAGCTGGCCTGGAACTCGCTATGAGAGATCAGGCTGGCCTCGATCTCACAGAGGTCTGCCAGCCTCTGCCTCCAGAGTGCTGGGATTAAAGACATGTGCCACCATACCTGGCATTCCCTTTTACTTATTTTATATTTGATAAGTGATTATTTTTAGAACTCTAAGGCTTGGGAGAAGAATTCAACCTGTGGTTTATTTATGTTTTCACTCATATATACATGAAATGTTTCTTCACATTCATAGAAGTATTTTGTTATGAGTTTAAATGTTGTTGAACTTCTGTGAGAATCTTGGAGGCGCAGCTAATGCTTTATTCCAGAAATAATTTGGTAGATACTATTTGATACAAGTGGGAACCACTTTAAAATGAAGTTTCTGGGTGCAGGAAAAATACATGTTTGAAATTGTGACCTGAATGATGCAGCAGGTGTATAGGATAATTTTCAGGAAAGACTGTTACATGTGCACCTGTGAATGAGCAAGTGTGTGCTTGTCCTTGTGCATGTGTTTTCCCACCTATCAGTCCGATGAAGACATATACTCTCTGATAGACTTCTATTCTAGTAGAAAGATACGTTCAATACCTTTTTACTAATAAATAGCCCTTTCTTGCTCTCAAATTAGTGAAGCCATATCTCCTGGACTGGGTTGTGACTATGAATACATATGCTGGATATATTGAATGAAGAAAAGTACATCAAACACATTAAACATCAGGCAGGTAAACATGAAAAATAATTTCTAAGTCTGGATTAATCCAGGGGTCAATCAAGTAGCATAAAAACATAGAGTTGGTAAAAGTAAAACAACAAGATCTGATAGGCACACCATCTAAAAAAATTCAAATTATTTTAAAAGTATGAATAATACAAAACATTTTCTGGAAGTTTTGATTCAAAAATTGTGATTTGACCTTTGTCACAATCCAAAAATATCTTGACAGTATATGTTAAAATGACATGAATACGTGCTAATATATCATCCTATAATTTAATAATAACCAATTTCACATTTGAGTAATATATAATAGATTGGTTTGCTTGCTTATTTATTTTCAACCATATCTTTGCTATAGTCTTTTTTCTCCACTTTTTTTTTTGAAAAGATACCAAAGCAGCTTTATCATTCATTAATACTAATGGTCATGGAGCAAAGGATTCCTAATCATGGTAGACTGAAGGAATTTGGATAAAGGATCAGTTCCATAAATTAAAGAATCTAGAGGCTAAAATTAGTAGTGCTCATGATATAGAGAACAAAAGTTACTACCCAAACATCGTGCGTAAAATGCTTCCACTGCTAATCCATATTATATGATGATGAGAGAAATGAGGTGAAATGGAAGATTAATGAAAAAAATCAATGATAATTTCTGTCTTCGTACTAAATAAGAGTCTCTTTGTATCATCGTGATTAGCATCTAATATAAATGGGAATAAGATCAGGTCTGGAGGGAAAAGTTGTGCAGAATTTTATGGTTCCATGTAGGCTAAGCAGAGTGCTTAATTTCCTGGCTTTCTACTCATTGTGAGATTATGTGCTAGTTTTTCCATCCACACTGGATATCAGCAAACTCTTTCTATAGAGCAGGAAAAAGAGCTGCAGAAATATCTTTCTTCCTTAATTTCTACTATTCTTTTAAATGGCAGTTTGTGGAATGCATGAGGGTGTACAGCTAATGACCCATGAGCAATAAGCAACTGTTTAAGTAAAATGCACTATGAAAAAGCTTTTACCAAACAGCATTTTAATATTTTAAATAGATTTTCCATTGCAGGCTCTTTGTAACTGGATTGGTTCTCTGATGTGTTCTGACAGAGCTGTGGTTAGGGATACTCCATTAACTATGTCTGTCATCTTATTTTCTCCAGTATCCAGAAGAACACCCTTATATTTCATAATTTGTATTGCCATCAGTGCTGATTTGTAAATGTGCAAATTATAATTAACAACGGCTACTACTTCTATTAAATATTAAATCATTCTTGCTGCTTGTATTTTCCACAGCAGATGGAGCCCTGTGGTATGCAAATCAACTTTCCTTACATTGTCAGCAATTTTAAGCCTATATTTTAGATTAAAGGACACATTTTTCCCAGTTTGCTTTATGTTTTCTATAGCATTTAGGTTAATATTTATTTACCGCAGATTCCCTTTCTACCAATAAGAATTTCATGGACTGTTACATCCCAGCACTCTGGTTTTGTTTCCCTTCATTAATAGCTCCTTAATCATCTAGCTTGCTCATCAGTACAAGAGCTTCTTATTTGTACTGATGCTCCGGTGTTGCATAAGAAGCGTTCGGTTATATTTTAATATACACAGCAGAGGCAAAAATGCCAGCTATACCATCGTAAGTTTTAATTTGAAATCCAGTCTATGTGCACATTCCGCCCCCCTCTCAAATAAGCAAAAACACTTACAGTTTTATATTGTGTCTTAAACATTCTATTAAATGTCATCAGCTGATTCAGGGAAATGTATTGCAAAAATATTAGAGAAGTATAAAACGTGTAAATGTAATAGATGCTTGGGACATGGAGAGGAATGTGAAAGTCCAACATTTATCAGGTAACCATAAACCACTAAGAAACAGTGATAGAAAGTAACGTTTGTATGATATATGGTATCTTAAGCAAGGACTCTTATTTCCAGAATTTATTGCAGTGCAGTTGCATTAAAAAAACACTAATCTAGAATTATTGCTACCTTTCCTAACTGCAAATTCCTTGAGTATGAATGTTTTGGTTGAGGATCAAGTTCTACTTTCTTCACAATGAAAGGATATATGCACTTTTTAAACCAGACTGGAATCAGAAGGTTGTGTTTCCTTGACAGGTTTTTAATGGCAAGTTAAGATTGTCGGGGAAACTGCAGAACTCAAAGGCATTAACTGACAAATTAAGCAAAGAGTAATGAAAACTTCGATGTGTTGGAATCATCATTCATTGAACTGTAATTGCCTTAGCAGCACAAAATTAAATTGTAACAAGTAGGGGTCTTGACATTTCCCGCAATTTCTTTAAAAAGTTTGTACATGCAATGGAAGATAAACAGCAGCCGCATGAAATAATGGATGTGAGTTTTTTAATTAATTAATTTAATCATTTATTTGAGAACCAGCCTTTCCATAAGACATACAAGGTTATTGTAATGGTCTATTTTTTAGATTCTTTAACATTGAAAAAATTGGTAAGTAGCAGATGATATAATTACAAGTAGGGTCATGTTCAAGGAATAGGATCTGTTGGTTTAGGGAAACAATAGAAAATTACTTTTCTGTTATGCCATCTCTTCCTAGGTGGAGGTGAACACAGTTCAGGAACGTGAAGGTTGTTAAGGGCATCAATGTAAGATTCCAGCAGACCTCATTTCCTTTCAGTAAAAACATGCCCCCTCCCCCCCACTGATACAAAGATATTTAAAAAGAAAGGAATATCTGTTTTTCTGCAGGTGATTTATATGTGTCAAATCAGAGAGAATAGACAAAAGCTTTAGAAATCAAAATTTTATATTCATTGAAAGTTATAGTTATGGAACCCGCAAGAACAGCCTGAGCAACTTTCATCTGTGCGTTCAAGATTGTGAATTTCCCAGCAGATCATGCCTCAGCTTTGGGTGGGAAGCTGTGATAAACGTTTGAGTGAGAAAATATGTGTCTGAGCTAGAGCATCTGCTTCCATTACTTAGTTTTCAAGAGGACATTGCGAGTCACGGAAATGAGTGGGTTTAATGCTGGAGAGGATCCAGGAAAGCTAGAAGACAAAGGAAAAGCAGCTTGGAGAAGACGCTGTGGGCGAGCCTGGGAGCAAGGACTCACCCTGTGGCTTGTGGTCAACTCTGTTCCTCTGGAGGCAGCTCCCCCCGCACCCCACCAAGCAGCTTGAAGACTCACTCAGGATTCAGCATTAACCCATTGAAAACTCTCCCATTAAAATCCAAAATGAGATGCCTTTGAACAATATTTTTGTCCCTGAATGGTGCGCAAAGGAATCCTGTGACGGTCAGGCCTCCACAGAACCATTACAAAAGTCTCCAGAAGGGGCCTGTTAGCTAAGGGACTCTAGTGTGGAACTCCTGATTTAAAGTTTAGTGAACAGTCTCCAAAAGGAGACTAAATCTCAGAGTCAAGCTATTTTATTAAAGATTTGTAAACCACCTACAGTTAGAAAAGGAGGAAGGGAATTTGTGTATTAGGCAAGCAGTCGGCATGGCGGATGGCATGCAAGAGGAGTGCCTTACTTTTGGAGGAACCAGATGAATGGCCTATTGTGTTTTGTTTTGACTCTGCCTTTGGCCGCTCTGGGGACCTTGCACTCTTTGCGATTCCTCATCTCATATTTGCTAAAGCCAGTATCCTAAAAGAAATGATTTCCTTCCCTGACTATCTTTGTGTCCTTAGCCAGCAACATCTGTTTATTATGAAAACTCTAGTACTTATAATTGGCCACCATGAAACTAAATCATGAGGTAGACAGAGTGGAATTTAGTTTCTTCACCAGCATTTAACTGAATCCTACTTCCTTGAAGCCTAATTACAACTGCCCTTTCCTAGCCTACCTCACAATACAACCCATCTTTCTCTTCTTGACGTCATCAAAACATCTCAGTTCTGTGGCCTATGGCTTCGGTGCATTGTTAAGTTTATTTAAATCTTATCTGGTAAATGAAATGATGTAAAACTGTTAGCTGATAAAGGTCTTTGGATAACATTTGCATTTGATAATGAGTTTCCATTTATATAGGTTGGAGACTGTGCTGAGACCGTGGAGACAAGAGCATCCTTTGTGTCCCTTCCTAGTGTCAGTTTAATGATTTTGTCTATAGAGATCCTTGAATGTTTGGTTGAACTTCTAAGGTTGTGCAAGTCACAGTAAACAAAATATAAATCAGTAACAAAGCAAAATATTAATCCTGTCTGCATAGTTATCAAAATAATGTTTGCTCCAGGATAAATGATTCATAGGTTCAGACAAATCAGTATAGGTAAGTTACCAGTAAATATAGGTAAATCACCCTGTAACCATGTAGTATTACAAACAAATGTGCTTTCTTCCTGACTTCAAACTTCTGTTGCCGTGTTTTACTTTTTATAGAGTCTGTGATTTAAAACGTTATTTATTTATTTACCTACCTATTTATTATTTATGTGTTTGTGTGTGGGAGTTGCTTATGAGGGGGTCATAGGACAACTTTTTGGAATCAGTACTCTGCTTCTGTCATGTAGGCTCCAAGAATTGAACTCAGGTCATCAGGCTTGGTGGCAAAAGCCTTTACCTGCAGAGCCACCTCCTTAGCCCTAGACTCTGCTTTGGAAGACCCTCACTATATTTGTTCCAGAAAAACATGTTCCCTGGAAAATTTAACTTGAAATATGCTCCATGTAATATGCTGCTTCTGGGGGAAGGGACTATGAGAAGTGTATGATCCAATACAGTTTACAAAATGCTACCAACACTATCTAAACTTCAAAGCTTTGCAATGTTCCTTGTGTATCAGAGGCTCTGAGAAGTCCTGTAGTAAAAAAGCCTGTTTAAGTTTATTTAGTTCAACATTTCCTAAATGTGTAATTCTTTTGCTCACAACATTCTGGGGAACTAGCTTCCCAATTAACGCAATCCTGGAGGATGGGAGGGGCAATGGCGTGCTGCTGTATACAGACATCTGCTTATACTGTAATTAGTAGAAAAGAAAGGAGAGTATGTTGTGTTGCAAGGTACCGTAGGCAATCCCAGTAAACACCCATTTTTTCACTCTCAGTTGCTCATTAAGAAATTACTAAACATCAGTGATGTAAACGAGATAAAATAAGGAGTTGGAAAGCACTCCTAAATGAAATGCAATCTTTTAAAAATATTTTATTACTTTTTAAAATGTGTATGAGTGTATTGCCTACATGTGTGTTAGTGCACCCATATTGTGCCTGTGGAGGTCAGAAGAAGGCATTGGATTCCCCTGGAACTGCAGTTACTAATGGTCATTAGCCACCATGTGCATACTGGGTATTGAACCTGAGTCCCCTGCAAGAGCAACCAGTGCTCTTAACTGCTAAGCCAGCCTTCCAGTCCCACGAAATGCAATCTTACATGGTATTGGAGGGTTGAATAAGTGTCCCCCACAGCCTCAGGTTCTTGAACACATGGTCAGTTGGTGGTGCTGTTTGGGGATGATCAATGTAACCTGTAGGAGGTGTGGGCTTCCTAGAGAAAGCACATCACTAAGGGTGGTCTTTGGGAGTCCATAGCCTCGCCGCTCTTCCAGCTTCTCTCTCTGCTTCCTGAGTGTTCTTGAAGATGGGAGCATTGAGTTGCTGTCACCTGCCTGCCTCTTCTGCCATTGCCAAGGGCAGACCCTGAGGGGAGGGTTAGTTCTCTTTTCCTAGAGCAAAGCTGGGAGTCTTGGGTGGATCTAATAAATATAATCATGTCCTTCATAAAGAGTAAAATTATATACAATGTTAGGTATTATTTTTCTCTCCTCCCCTCCCCTCTCTTCCCCTTATCTCCCTTCCCCTCTCCTTATCTCCCCTCCCTTCCCCCATTTCCCCTTTCCTTTCTCCCTCTTTTCCTCCTTCTCATTTCCTCCCTCCCTCC
>NW_008333469.1:1013727-1088925 GCF_000622305.1 Nannospalax galili
CTCCCTCCCTCCATTTTTGTGGTACTGAGGGTAGAATCGAGGGTTTTATTCATGCTAGGCAAGCACTCTACCGCTGAGCCATATCTACATCCTTCTTACTTTCCATTCTGAGAGAGGTCTCACGAAGTTGCCCAGGCTGCCTATGAAATTGTGGTCTTCCTGCCTCAGACCCCTGAGTAGCAGAGACCACAGGTTTGCGCCACCAAGTCCAGCTTATTCTTCTTGGTCTTGTTGTTGGATTCAAATAATGAACTTACAAACAAGGCACCATCTCCAATGCTTTTCATTTGTTTTCTCCTTTAACCTTTACAGCAGCTGTTACTATGGATTGCTCCATTCTACAGATGAGAAAATGTAGACATACAGAATTTAATCATAAACTTAAGTTACACACCTCTGAATTTTCAGTATGCTAGGTGTCTTCTGTGTTCAACAACTTGGAATTTAATCATTTATCCATCATTCAATTGATATTATTAAGTGCCTACTAGATGCCATCTATTTGATGTGCTGTACAGATAGTAAGGAATAAAGACAAAAATTCACACCTATCTGTGTGGAGTTTGAATTCTAGTAAGGAAGAGAGGTGATAAACTTGATAAATGTATAGCCAGGACAGAATGTTAGAAACAGGAGTGATCATATGGAGAGAATCTTGAGTAGGGTACAGGGTACTGAGATGTAGGGAAGAGCAGTGGAGTAAAGCCTGGCGTTGTTGGGCAGGGTTAGATGTGACTGTGAGGCAGTGAGTAAGCTGATCTTATAGATACTGGAAAGAAGAGTGTTCTGGTCAGAAGGCACAGATAGTGCAAATGTCCTGAGGTGCATCTATAGACAGTATGTTAGAGAAACAGTGTTCACGGGGGCTGGAAAAAAATTAGTGAGAGGGAGAGTTAGACTGGATGGATCAGAGAGGCCTGCTGGCAGGAAGCCTGCATACCAGCCAGGTTCTGTGATCAGAGGAGAGGCAGCCTGATCTGATGTTTTAGAGGAATTACTTTGGCCATGTTGTTGAGAATATGTAATAGGGGTTAAGGGAGGAAGCAGGGAAATCAAAAACCACTCACTCTAGGTACTGAATGAACAGCATTAGAACATACTTCCAAACTTCATAGGGTATACATTAAGCTTGGTTAGTTCATTTTCCATATAGCAAAATGAGTATGCTGGGGAGGCCTTTTTGAACACCTATTTGTCTTGGCCAAATACTTTCTTCTAGCATCTTGAAGTCATTTATTTGGCCATGTTGGTGCTATAACCAAAATGAGTTTTTCTATAATAGTGACATAAATCCTGAAATTCCAATAGAAGATTGTATTAAACAGCCTTTGGGGGGGCAGTAGGCAGTGTATTCCGCTTCGTATCAATACCAGTGTAGTTCCCAGTATAAACCAGCTAGGGATTTGAAGCATATCTGTCCAGATTCCACCTCAGGGAAGCATATAGGTGAAGAGTGGGATCTCAGTAGAGGCTATGCAGTATGGTGCTGAATTAAGATGAGAGTCATGGAAAACAGACATAATGGTATTTTACGTTCATTTCAATCATTGGAATTATTGTCCGATCCTTGGCCCTCAGACCAGAGCAACCCGGATGAGGAATCTGAAGCTGTTGTTTTCACCAAGCTAACAGAACTGTAAATCACATAACCTTGGAGTAAGCTCATTTATGGGTACTCGAGTAACTTTATGGACCATGTTTAAGTTAATGATACAGCAGAAATGTCATTTAAATGGAGTATTATTGGCTAACCCACTAGTGACATGCATTACTGATATTTGAAAAGTTGGAGCAACTTTTGTGGTAGCCCATCCTCTTGTTAAGATTTGTAGGAATTTCCTGTGAACTTATTCTTCCACTGACCCTCAGTGAATGACACAGGTCCTTTTAACCTACCAGGTGACACATTCAAGAAGCCTTGTTTCAAAAATGTAGTGTCCCATTACTCTGAATTTTCAAGTGTGCTGTGTGACCAAGCAGCATCGTAGAAATAGAGATTGTGTCATTTATTGAAAGGTGAATCATGATTCCTTCATTGGGTCAAGGCTTCAGAGTTGGGAGTGAGGTACAGCCAAGAGCTATTCAAAAATGTTTGGATTAAATCTGAGGACCTTCCTTTCATATTTGATTTCTCTTTTGCTAAGCATTGGTCAGCAACTTCACGGGAGATATGATCAGAAAAGAACAATTGATCTCCTCTTAGGAATATTTATGTGTCGACACTGGACAATGAGCCAAAGGGACATGCATGGTAACCCCTTGTTTTGAGCCTGTAGTTAGGAACTGAGCAAGAACTTGAAAATGTGAAGCTATATCATGTACCTGCATACTTACCTGAAATCCAGCATCATTTTAAGACAGTGGCTTAGAAGGTTTAAATGTTAGTATTCCATTGCCATCCCCGCCACCACAAATCTACAGCGTACTATTTTCCTACCATACGTTTCCAAATGATGCTTCTGTTGATAGAAAGCCCCAGTCATTTTTTATTAATGGATGCTGCGACTTCTCTCCACTTTCTTTCCATTGGAAGAGCATTTACTGATTAAGGATGCTGGGTGAGTCAGAATATTCCTTGCATAATGATTGGTTACTTGGAATGGGTGCCAGCTCTTCCTTTGTGATAAAGAACAGTGTATATAAATAAGGGTAAGAGATTTTCTTGATGTTCAAGGTCTTTGGTATCTGAGTTACAGACTATAAATTTCCCGGGCCACAGTCTAGAGGCAGAACTTCCACTGAAGTCAACAAAGGTTTTGTTAACAAAAATAAATAAATAACAGCAGGAAAATGCCCTATTATTATATATTATTATTTCTTTTTGACTGCTCTGAAGATAATTTGGTGCATAAAGTATTGAAAAAGTTTCAAGTTTTTCTAGTGATTCATTGTCATGCAAATGTTTATCACATTTCTTGGTATTGTTTTCCACTGTCATATATATTTCCATCTTGCATGGGTAAATCAACATCTTCACCATATTGCACGTTCAGCGGCTATAAATTCAGCCTGTATTCTCATTAAATGTTACGAATATGTGATTTTCATTTATGATTTTAGTGGGTGTTTTTGCAATTCTCTACCACAGCATCTGGCCAGGAAATAGTGTCTGTGAATTAGAATTACTACAACTAATTTTATTTTTCTTTTGTAGACTCACTTCTGTAATTTCCTTCTAGCGAACAGGAGGTTATTTGGACTCCTTTCTCTCTTAATTCTCGGAGACTCCACTCACGAACAGACTTTAGGTTTGATTCTGCATTTCCTGGTATGTATGGTTTAGAGACAGATGGAAGCAAATCCCACCGGCCCAATCCTCTGCCCCACTTCATGCCCACATTGAAGCTATGACCATGGCTTAATCAGGGGAGTGCAAGGAGCTCCTGGGAGATTTTTTTAATGCATTTGTCTTTTCTAGCTGTTGCTCTCCAAACAATCTCTTGAAAATGCAGACATTATTCTGCCACTCCCTGTTTTAAACCCTCCATATTGTTCTTGGGATAAAGATCACACTCCTGAGTGCAGCTTATTCTGGCCACTGCTTGATTCTTCAGACGTTCAGTCCTTCCTTTGCTTCATGGCTCATGCTTACACCATGGGAAGTGACTTGTAGGTCCCCAGCCATCGCTTTATTTCACCTCCAGGCCTTTGTGCATGCTCCTTCCTTGGTTTGGACCACTGTTCCACTCTCTGTACTAAGAACATTTTCTACTTGTCCTTTACCTCCCTGCTTGAAGTTCCCTCCTGTGAGAGGCCTTTCTTGTTGCCATGAATGGACTCTATTTTCCTGGGATATGTGGTACTTACCTTTTTGAAATAGCCATCATGCCTATAATGATTTCTTTATGTCCATCATCCCCATTGGACTGCTGTGTGTGAGGTCACTGTCTATCTCTGCATTTCATTGCTTTATTACTAACCTCGTGTATCAAATAAGCACTTGGGCACATCACAGTATGTAATACACATCTATCAGTTTCCTGTCAGTCCCAGATCTGCTGCTGTCCTCAGCTGCTCTGCTTGTCTCCTGTCATTGGCTGCATGTCCATCTCTTTCAAGGACATGGTGGGATAGTCTCCTTGGAGTCTGCATAGGTACTCATACTCATCATTGGGAGCTTCCTTGAAAGGACAGCCCTTCCTGGAAGGACAGAAATACTGTTCTTTAATTAGAATGGCCAGCTGCTAGTTAAGGAGATGGGAGATTGGGTTTGGATACGCCTATGGCATCAGCTGAGCTTCTAATCCTGGAAAACCCTCTTAATTTCTCTATTATTTCCTTAGGTCAGAAGAAAAGATTAGACCTTCCATTTCCTGTATTAAGCTGAGACTGTGTTGAGCACTTTGTGATAGGTTAGCCTATTCTCCTGGATTATAGAGCAGAGAAAAAGCCTAAAAGGTGAACAAATGGAAATTCATGGTATTTTTCTAGAGTTCAGGTTAAACTTTGACTAGGAAAGGGCTGAAGATATGCTGTTTCCTACAGCATATGTCGTCCCACCTCTCTGTGATTTCAAGCAGTCCCACCAACTGCAGCTCGAAGAGAAATTTGGTGCTGGTGTGTCTGAAACAACCTCTCTCCCTGAGCCTAGTGTCAAGCTAGCACAGTTTTGGCCACAGGATGAGGTTGTTTGGTGTATGACTGGGAGGCAGGAAGGAGCAGGTATTATGATATTGTTGTCCACTGTGTTATTGCAGGGTGCATGTATTTATATAACAGCCATATTACTGAAGAGTGTTTAATGTACAGTAAGTAAAAGTAATGATTTAAAATTAGGTTGACCTGTGTTTAAATTCCATCTCTCTATTGGTTATTCTGTTGCTGTGATAAAATACCACAGCCAAGGCAACTTAAAAAGGAAGAGTATATTGGGCTTATGTTTCCAAAAGGATCAGAGTCCATCATGGCAGGGGAGGCATGGTAGGAAGTAGCTGGAATAGAAAGCTGAGGTGTGTGTGGGGGAACGGAGGGGGGGGAGAGAGACAGAGGAAATGGGGCAAGACTATGGACTCTCAAAGTCCACCCCCAGTGATGTGCTTCTTCCAGCAAGTCCGCACTTCCTAAACCTCCACAAACAGCGCCACCAACCGGGGCAAAATATTCAAATACTTGGAGCCTATGGGAGACATTCTCATCCAAATGACCACAAGCTCACAATCACTGCGAGATATGTGTGTGTGTCTGTGTGTGTGCGTGTCTGTGAGTGTGTGTGTCTGTATGTCTGTGTGTGTCTCATTAGAAGCTGTCAATCAATTATTCAACAACTAGTCATTTCAGTTACACTCTTTTTGTTTTTGTTTGTTTTGTTTTTGCCTTCCAGAGCCCCAGGTTTGGAACTTACTATGTAGACCAGGCTGGCCTTGATCTCACAGATATCTTCCTGCTCTGCCTCCTGAGTGCTGGGATTAAAGGGGTGCACCACTATGCCTAGTGTCGGTTATGCTCAAAACCCACCTACACTATGCATAAAGCAAGGGATATGTCAGTGAGCAAAGCCTGGCTAATCAGGGATCAGGGATAGTCTAGAGTTTTGAACTCAAGGCAGGGTAGCTTCTCTGGTGGTAAAGGTCAAAAGACGTATCACCACATTCCCCAGAAGCTTCTCTCAGGTGAGGTCCTAGTTTAGTTTCTCCTAGAATCCTGTTTTTCCATAGAAGAGGACACAGAGGCAGAGGTAAGAAAGGAGAAAAACTTTCCTGGCTTCCATAGTTTTATCCTATCCATTTTCAACTTTACCCTTACTCTTCCTTATTGTATGAGCTAGTACATTTATTTACTCTAAGTTAGCTCAGATGGCATGCTTAAGTTATACTGTTTACATATCACAGCCAGGACTATCAGAGGGCATAGTATCCATCGGCTGTATGACTTTTCCTGTGGAGCATGAACAAATGTCTATACTTCCCAAATAGGGTACCAACAACAGGCCAAGGAAACAGTTGCACCCATATCTAGCTTAGTGAGCCAGTGAGCTTATTGGGGTTACATACAAAAACATATGAGAGGTTACTTATGGGAGGATGTATGATACAAAGGCAGTTGCATCATCAAAAAGGTCCCCCAGTATGGGTGACTACTCATGAAATCTGCATCCCTGGCTCCTCCTGTTCCCCCTCTGGGCAGCTGAGTTGTTTAAAGACTTACTACTTACAAAATCTTGGTTAAGAAGCATATGAATGTTTGACGTTTCAGGAACTTCCTGGGGATTGTAGGTTGCTTTTTTTATTTTCCTCTTAAGTCTTTTAAGTTTGGGTACTCCCTGATTCTTAGGGATCTGCCCTCCAAGAGGAAAGGTTTCAATTCAGGAGAATAGTCATTCCCTATTGCTTTCAAGAAATCTTAGTTTTCTTCCACACCTAAATAAAATCTTATTTTTTGGGTATCCTTTTAGGATAGGCCCAGACATGATATGTTGAAAAAGATCAAGAATTTACATATTCTAAATTCTGAGTTCTTAATAAATTACCAATTTTTCTTTCTCCCATAGATTTAACTTCAAATCTTGATATTTTTGATACTTTGGGGATTTAAAAATATAACAAGTGTGGGTACTGAAATATGCATGTGTGCTACTGCTAGAGTATAGACTTGGCATGGTATTTCTAAGTGTCGAGTTTTAATAGGTATACACACTTTTTGTCTTCACTCTTTCACTCATTGATTCCACCTCTAGCCTTCCATCCTTTGGAAACAATGCATGTGAGCAATGACACATTCAAGGGTACTCACAGTAGCTTAATTTGTAAAGGCAAAAAGTATAATGAACTAAGGAATATCCTGGTGGTAAATTTTATGCAGCCTTTTATACAATTTTAAATAAGTTTTAGAATATTTGCTAGCATAAGAGAGCTCTCCTTTTTTTAAAAAAAAAGATTTTATTTATTTTTATTTGATCTGTATGAGTGTTCTGCCTACACTTATGTAAGTGTACCACATGTATGCCTTGTGCCTGTGGAGGCCAGAAGAGGGCACTGGATCACCTGGAACTGGAGTTAAGAATGTGTGTTGGCTGCCATACTGGTGCTGGGAACCAAACCTGGATACTCTGCTAGAGCAGCCAAACTCTCCAGTGCCCCAAACTTTCTTATTCATTACTGAAAAGTATAAGTTATAAACCAACAAGTACAATATGATTCTGATTTTATAACACATGTACATGCACAAAGTACATGTATTTGGAAGTGTACAGCAAAATCGCCCCAAACAGTTTTTCCTCAGGCAATGAATAGAGTTACTGGTGTATGAAAGGCATTGTGATTGACTCACCCACCTCCATCCCATCACTCCCCCTACCTCCCACCACATGCAACAGTCATGCAATGTGGAGAGACTGACTTGAGATCCAAATGCGGTTCATTGGGTCAAATCAGTCATTCTGGTTCAGTGTTTCTAGTTATGGGTTTTAAGTTCTAAGTGACTGTGTAAGCAAGGCCCAAGCCACTTTCCTGAGTTACATTATCTTAGTCCTTAAAAAAGTAATTCAGCTGGGGCGCACACCTTTAATCTCAACACTGTGGAGGCAGAGAAGCAGGCATATCTCTGTGAAATCGAGCCTCATTTGGTCTTTGTAGCTAGTTCTAGGGCACCTGGGGCTACAGGAAGAGCTTTTCTCGAAATAAATAAATAAATAAATAAATATTCAGATCATATGTATTTAATGTGTACAGCACAATGTTTTGATATACAAATATTTAGTTAACTGATTAATACTGTCAAGCAAATTAACAAATTTATTTTTTCAGTTACTTTTTATTGTGTATGATAAAAACATTTACAATATAAAGATTCTAGAAAATGTCAAGTGTACCATATGGCACTCACTATAGCCCCCAAGTTAGATCTCAGACCTCTAGATGTAGTCATCCTATAGAATAGAAACTTTATACTCTTTGACCAGCATTTCAAAGCTGTCCTTATATCTTGGCCTTAATATCTGCTTCAGACACAAGCACACTGTGTCTTATTTGGCACATTAAAGAGAATTGAAGGCCTTTATTCAGTGCTTGGATGGGAGACACCCATCCTCCCTAGACAATGACATGCCACCTGGGTGATATTGGAAGAGAATTTGTGAGCATAGAAGTCAGGCTTACAATGGACACACAGAAAGCAGAGGAGAGAAGTGACCGAGACCTTGTGCGTGGCAACATGCATGGTGGCTTATTTGTGTATACGGGCAGATAAACAGACCATCTAAGGTCTGCCCTAATTCTGGGGTGAGTTTACATGATATAAACTATTTAAGGTAGATGGCATTGAGGCTTTTACTATATGAAAATGAAACAGATGAAATAGAAATGAAATGTTTTGAATTTTATATTTGTGAATTTCAGTATTTTCAAAAGATGTTATGCACTGATGGCATGTTGCTTTTATAACTAGAGAAGATTATTTATTTAAAAAATTCACTATTAACTAAAAGCTGGCAAAAATCCTTTAAGCCAGAGCCTCTCCTCCTCTCCCCCTTCTCTACTTCCTTCAGCCCTCTTCCTCAAATTCCCACAAGAGTCAGAGAAGCCAACAAAATGTCAAAATTTTGTCACTCCATTAATTAGGAGACTTGAATTGGGTGAGGCACAACCTACATTCTGTGAAATTGATTGGCAAGTGACTGGCAGAGCCACCCTGTAGCTAACAGGGCAGTGACAGAAACGGGATTGATTACTGTTTATCATTATGGGACTCGTTCTCACAGCATGGAATCGTGGGATTCACGGAGATGCTGGCATCTACAACACCCTTGCTAACTAAGCAGTGTGGTCAAGCGAAGGAAGTGCATAAGTACTGCAGATCTTCAAAGTTAGAAATAAATGTAAACGAGGCCCATCCTCATGTGGCACCAAATTAGTTACAATGAAAGGCAGGATGCAATGGAGAGGGATGGGGAAGAGCCCATGCAGAGAGGGGCACCTTCTGAGAGAGGTGGTTCTCAAGCAAATGTTTTTCCGGAAGATGGAAGCAACTTACATTTCTACCGAGAAGGTATTTCAGAAATGGATCTAGAGAGAAAGAAAGGAGCAATGGTCAAACACCTTTAAGGTGTCACATAACACAACAGTGATAATACTGTGGGAGTTGCTGAGCAGCACAGTGGGCCTGAAGCCAGCATCTTGGCTCTACACCCTACTGCTTTCTGAATCCAGATGATATAGGTCCTTCAAGGGTGCCCACAGCTAGAGGCCAGGTCTTAGGCCAATCACTTCTCTGCCCTGTGTTTTCTTCTTCTTCTTCTTCTGTAGAACCCAGAGCATTGGTCCAGGATCTCTTCAGGATACCTTCTGTCAGTGGGAACATTTTCCAGATCTGCAATTGGTCCATCTTTCTGCTCATCTGCACACATCCACCAATGAGGACCTCAGACCTTTTGGAGCTCAGCCTTGAATCCAAGCTAGTGGGAGGGTGCCCTCCCAGAGTGGCACTCTCAGGAAAACAGGGCTTTGAAGTGAGGGAGCTCTTGCAGCTGCTCTGCAGAGGGATAAAAACCTGGATTTTAAAGAAGCAAATGGTCTTTTTTTTTTTTTTACAAAATTAACTCACAGCTGCAAGCAACACAAAGGGAAAAAAATCACATTTTAAAAATAATCAGATGCTTTTAGGGCCTCCTTCTGCTTCCAGCTTCAGTCCCAGCTTCTGTGGGTTGAGATTCAAGGCTGCAGCCCCAGGCGCCAAATGTCCAGGGTTGACTCAACACCTAGAGCTGTGGTGTCAGAAAAGAGGCAGAAAGTTTTATGATCTGGGCAACCCTAAAGGCCTGGGCTGTTTGTTTTTGTTTGTTCTTTTTCTAATTAATATTCATCACATAGTTTTGAAAGGCACAGGACAGCTGATAGCTGATAGATTGTTTCTACAGGGCTGTTTCAATAAATGCTTTTTAAAAATGCCCAATGATCTTTTAAGTTCCATTGAATCAACTGCTCTTTATTATACAGTAAATAAAATGTGGGCCTACACAAGTTGCTGAAAGTGGGCAGGAGAATGAGGCTCAGAAAATCTGTTAGTTTCTGAATTTCCAGCAACACTTGCACTTTGGTTCTTAGGTGAAGATGTAGTCCGTGGATGGAGAGGATGTTTTCAGTACTCCACTTTAGCAGGATCTGTCTGTATGCGACTTCCTACCTGCTGCTCAGATTACTGGACTGACCTTAAAAGATAAATATCAAAAGTATTGGAGTATTTTGGGAAAGGCCTAAAAAGCATAGAACAGGAAGGGTCAGCGTCATTGAAGAGGACTGAAATACTTCATCATGAGTGACTGAAGGCAAGGCACGGGACAGGAGTAGGAACCTCAGGACAGATCCTTTCTGAGTCACCTGCTTCTAGTTTGACCTGGAACAAGGCCCTTCATCCCCCAGACCCCTACCACAACTATTGTCATGAGGACCAAGCCGAAAAGTGTAAATATGGTCACCCTGATGTATGCTCACACTAGGACTTTGGCCTGAAGAACATTTACTGAGCACCTAGTATGTTTTAAATAAGCATTTTCTTTATTGTAAAGCACAGAGTAGCCCTCAACTTCCAGGAGGATAAACAGTTCTGAGATCTTCAGAGGTGGAAAAACATATATACACATAGGACAAATCAAAAGCAACGATGGAGAAAAAAATGAAGGGACTTTTTCAGTTCAAATTTGAAAATATCACTGCAAAAGTATGTAGAAATTAAGGGATACTTGATGCTCAAAAACATTAAAGAAAACTAGAGAAAAAATTGAAGTTGACTTAATTTCCTGAGATTGCTATTCACAATGTCAAATGTCTTCCCATTGGAGTCAGAAGCCTGGTTGTAGCTGAAAGATAGTTTCTTTGTTCCTATTACAACTACTAATGGTAGGCTCATGGTAGAGTGCTTGTATAGCGTTTCTGAGGCCCAGGGTTCAATCCTCAGCACCACAAAAATATTAATAATGACAATGGTATCACATAGTGAAATTTGAAAATATTATTGTCATAATTTTAATATTGTGTAGAATAACATGATGATTCTAATGCCTGAACGTTTCTTTCTTTAATCTGACAATTATAGCAATAATGCAAATATAATATCAAACTCTGTTCTTAGCTCACTACATATGATCACTAGTTAATACTTTTATACCCATGATAACCTTCATGTTAGTTACCTTTTTATGCCTTTTATGCCTTTTATAAAATGTGGAAACTGAGGCACAAAGAAATCATATAGCTTATTCAAAGTCACACATTCTTATATTAGGAGTTTCAAGCCAGGCAATTGGATAAGTCTTCATTTATATAGTTTTTCTCTTTTAAAAAATATTTATTTCTAACTATGTGTATATATGTGTGTCTGTGTATAGGTATATGTATGTGCCATGAAGGTGCCTGTGAAGGCCAGTAGAGGGTATCAGATCCCCTGGAGCTGGAGTTACAGGTGGTTGTGAGCTGTCCAATGTGGGTACTGGGAACTGAAATCTGGTCCTCTGGAAGAGCAGTACACTCACTTAACTGCTGAGCCACCTCTCCAATCCCTAAGATCATTTTCTTAACTATGAGTAAAGTATTATCATAAGATCTCTAGAGGCACACTATGTCACCTTAAGTACCAAAAATCTGGGCTATATATTAAAATGTGGTACAGATATTTATCTTGTTGTACACAATTTTCTCTTTAAAGAAAGGTAGACTTAGGAACTTAATATGTCCCTAGTAGACCAGATGTCGATGCTGGTTTCTTTGTAAATTGTAGGAGAGAGGTCCTCATGGCACATGTCAGCCAATCAGGGTCAAAAATCCCTGTCTGCAGAGGAACCTGTTACTTGTGAGTGCTACATTCAAGAGAATAATAAGAATTTCTCTTTGACAAACATCCATCCCTGCTTTGTGTAAACTCAAGGGGCTAATGATGCACATCTCATAAGAGAGAGACAGAGGATGGAGACAAACACAGGCATGTGTACAGTAAGTACAAGTCAACAAGCTGTTCCATTCCTTCAGAAAGTTCAAATCTACTTCTTTGCTGCCCAGCCCATCCTTCCTTTCCCATTCTCAGATCCGAATCAGTTGCTCCTACTGTTGCAACACCTCTGTCCTCATTTCTCTTCCTCTAGCATCTTCCTTCCTGGTTGTGGCTTGAATGAGCATATCCCCCATAGGCTCCAAGTATTTGGGCTTTTTGTCCCCAGTCAGTGGTGCTGCTTTGGGACGTTTTAGGAAGTATGGCCATGCTAGAGGAAGCCTGTCACTGGGGGTGGCATGTGAGAGTTCTTAAGCCTTGCTAGGTTTCCAGTCGTTTTCTGCTTCCTGTGCCTGCTTCAGGATGTGATCACTTCATTTTCTGCTCTGGCCACTTTTGCTGCAGTGAACTCATCCCTGAAACCCTAAGATCAAATAAACTCTCCCTTTTATAAGTTCCCTTGGTCACAGTATTTTATCACAGCAACGGAAAAGTAACTAATACACGGGTTAAACACCTCCTGGCCTCTGATGAACAGAAAACAGTCCCAGCACTTGGAATTCCTGCAAAATATTCAACGAAGCTGGAGCTTTCTGGGATAATATACATGCACCCCCCCCCCAAAAATGCATGCACGCCTGCCTGACCAGGTTCTTCTTCCCTGTCGGATGTCCCCCTTCCAGCTTTGTGATTGCCATGGAAGGATTTTTGTCCCTCTCAGCTAGAAGCTCATTTATTTCTTTCAAAGTACATTTCAGCATTCCCTCACCAGAGTGCTCCTTAGACCCCTGACTTCCTCTTTCCTTAGTCAGAGGTAATCCTCCCGCTTGTGCACCTCCATAACACTTCCTGCAAACGATAGCATTTCTCCATAGTGTTTCATGACTCAGCGAATGTCAGCATTTCTCACTACAGGTGGAGCTTGGACCACCTGCAGTGTCATCATTGATGTGATTGCAGTGTCTAACACAGTGCCTGGCACAGAAATTGTTTCACAAATCATTATAGATTAATGAATGACTGGAAAAAGGAATGATGGAACAAATCTGATTGCTTGAGCAAAGGATGAATTTTGGAAATCTCTGTTTCTTAAACAAATACTAACATCACTTCAATTGATGTAGAGAATACAACATTTAGACAACATGGTAGAAAATCTGGGGTAGTTCCCAGAGGTCAGTTATTGAGTCTGTGTCCTTGACAGGTTGCTGACTGACTCTTCCAGTGCTTCAGCATCTTCTGCTAGGACGAGGAGACACAGATATCTAAAACCTCAGGTTGGATGCTGGAGAGATGGCTCGGCAGTTAAAAGCACTGGCTGCTCTTGCAAAGGACCCAGGTTTGAGTCCCAGCACCCACATGGTGGCTAACAACTGTCCATAACTCCAGCTCCAGGGGGTCAGATGCCCTCTTTTGACCTCTGCAGGCATTGCACGACATGGGTGCACTTACCTTCAGGCAATACACTCATACACATAAAATAAAAATAATAAATAAAATATTAAATCTAAAACCCCAGGTTGATTTCAGGATAGAATAAGAAGTAATTCATGGAGAAATGACTTTGAAAAGTACAAATGATCAAACATTTCAGCAGCGCTTCACATGACCAGATCTGTCAGTCTAATTCCATGTCAGAGAAACATGGCACAGTGTTCCTGATTCTTACCATCTCCTTTTGCTCTGCATATCTTTAGTTGCTGTAGGTCACTGAAGAGGTTTGAGTAAGTTGTATTTAGTAGATCATTATGCTCATAAGCAGAACCTAGGACCATAGAGTGATTTTTAGAAAATATAGTACACATTTTATTCAAAAGAGTAAGCCTGTATTAGACCATCAAAAGTCAAAGGCGTAATTTGAAATGATGAACGTATCCATTTTAAGTTACACATTACTTTGCATAGTTAATATCACTGTAATTAGTCATAGTTCCTATAATTTATTGAAAAAGATGCTCAACCCCTCTAGTGTATTACAGTGATGAATGTTGGGAGAGCAACTTTGGAAGCTGGAATCAAGAAAATGAGTAACAGTTGGAGAATTAGCATGTAAATCAATAATACCCTTTCTTCTTCACGTTGAAACCAAGGTTTTCATCACACATTGCAAAATCAGAGCGCTCCCACAAGTTAGAGCTGTCACCACATTCCACAGAACCAGGCAGGCCTCTTCCACTGTAGGAAATGTTTAAAATCCTCTCAAACATTTGAGTAAATCTCTAGTAAATATTTAAACTCCGTATAACTAGTCACAAATAAATTAAGCTGATTTTATGCAGTCTTTCTAATTAGAAGGGCACAGCATTTGTTGAAACGTGATTAGTATTATTCATTAAGCAAAAAAATTCTCATTTGTATCTTATTATCACTATTCTGCATAAACCAACACAATTTGTCATGAACTCCCTCATTTGCTGTATCCTCAAAAAACAGATTATGCTTATTTTTCATTTGGACAGTGGAAAATCAAGCCAGGTGTTTGGCAGCACCAGACTGTTCAGGTGTAACTGTGCCAGTGATGGCACATTACGAGCGGCGTGGATGAAGAATGAGCCATGGAGAGTCTGGGGACTGAGGTGCCTGGAGGCCCATCCCTTCCCAGTGCCCCTGCTGATAAGACAGGTGTTAGACTGGGCTGTGGGGAGGGGAGGGGGAGCCGGAAAAAGAAACTTTTTTGTAAAGTCAGATCTTTCCTCTTCCTTTCTGTCTGAACCTGAATTCCTTCTGCGTTCACGTGATGGAATCCTCCGGAACAGGACCTTGGCTTGAAATATTTCCGAAGTATAAAGATTCAGTTCTGTGATTTATCTAGAACTGTCTGTCTGTCTAGACACATAAACTCTGTGTGTATTTGGCTTTTCAGAGTTAGAGACCTAGGCAGATGAAAAACAAAGACTGAGCTGTGGCGTCTCTTTTCTTCCTTCTTCTTTGCCTCTGCATTTTGTCCTGAACATCTTGGTTCCTTGGTGCAGGTGAAGGATTCTGTTGGGGTTTATGATGTAGCTGCTTTATAATTCTGACAAACACAGATATGAGTGCAATAGGTTCTATAAAATAGTGGAACAATATAGGTAATGTTTTTTTAAGGAAGCAATGCTCTTTGATATGGTACTTTGGATCTTATCTATCCTACTGAAACTTCTTAGCTACATAGGTCTGGGTACTTACTATGTGGCCTCCAAATATGTGTCTCCTTCTGTCCCTTTCCCTCTGTTACATCATTATTATTTCTTTTTCAGCAGAAAAAAAATTATTTCACTGAACCTATTCCAGACATTTTTCCCGCTAGTTCTTGTATGGCTGATTTTCTAAGAGACCAGGCCTAAGAAACGGTGTGAGACTGTCCTGTAAGAAAATGCCGGCATGAATGGCAATGTTTTCCTAAAAGCACACACAGCACAGGGGCAGATATGAGGATGGGCTTTCCATATCTACTGGATATTCAAAACCAGACATGTGCATTGTGTAGTGACAGACGCCTTCCAACTGCAGGTGGAAGGCAGATTACAGCTCAGCTGAGGAAGCACTCTCTAGACAGAGCTATCCAGACATGAAATAGACTGGTTAATGAGGTGATGAGCTCCCCATCACTAAAAGCAGTCAAGCAGAGTTTGTAGTGAAGGCTTGAACTCGAGCAGTTCCAAGTTCCTTTCCATTACTAATATTTATTTGATGATTCTCTCTTTTTAGAAAAGCTGTACCCATGTGCTTTCATCGAGCAAGTGGAGAGAATTTTGGGGATTCAGAATGTTCAGGAATCCCTGAAAAGTGGGCACAGCCAAGCCCATCTGACCTTCAGACCCTCCAAACTACAAGTAATAAATAATAGCAGTCACTTGTTACACAGTGAAAAACATTAATTTAAACATTGGAGGCTAGGCCCAGGAATCAGTATTTCAACAAGTAGGTGGTCTCTAACCACAATTCAAGAAACTTCATCCAAAAGTTTTAGGATGAAAATTCTCTATCTTGAAGCCAGCAGACACATGTGGAGCTCTTCTCTCCTAAGCCCCCAGTTCTCTCTCCATTGAATTTCCTTCTGCTGTGTTGCTAGGAAAGCTCTGTTAACATGGGGGTATGGGAGCTGGCTGTGCTGAAATCTGGCCCTAATGCACGGCAGTTAGGACTCTAGTTTTAGAATACAGTCTTCAGGATTTCAGGTCAAACCCTGACCAACAGACTCAAGGAATCTTGTTTACTGCTTGTGGCCAGTGCACAGTGACAAAGAAGTTAATGTCCCATCCAGAAGCTGTACCCCTTTGATTTCATTTTCTGAGATTTTCCATGAATGAGGATTTGCGCAGACACTGGCTTTGCTGTGGCATTTTGGATGTAAACAGGCTTGTATGCTTTAGAGAATTTTATAAAGTTAAAGGATATTAATGGTCTCTGATACAGGGACTCTCAACATGAGGTGGAATTAATTGCGAATTAAAGGGACGCACGCATTATGTTGCCAAAGAGGAAATGACTTTGAGCTTTGCTTATTGGACAAGCAGAATGAAAATTATAAAACTTTTGGATGAAGTTTCTTGAATTGTGGTTAGAGACCACCTACTTGTTGAAATACAGATTCCTGGGCCTAGCCTCCAATGTTTACATTAACGTTTTTCACTGTGTAACAAGTGACTGCTGACGTAGCAGTAAAACCGTCTATTTATTTATTACCTCATAGCTTGGAGTGTCTGAAGGTCAGGTGGGCTTGGCTGTGCCCACTTTTCAGGCATTCACAAGGCCAAAACTTGTCTTCTCAAGCCTACATTCTAGAAGGCTCTGGAGGGGAAAATGTGGTCTGAGCTCACTTAGGATGCTGGCAAAATTCAGCTCTCTGCTATGTCAGTTGGAAACTGCTCTCTGCTCCTGGAGGCCACCCACTTCCTTCCCATATGGACGTCTCCATCTTGAAGCCAGCAGACGCATGTGGAGCCCTTCTCACACTTGGAGACTCTCTGAATTCTTTGGCTGTCAGGACATCATAGAAAACCCTGTGCTTAAAAGTGCTTGCATGATTAGATTAGACTTATCTAGATATTTTAGATACTCTCAGAAACATTACCTTAAGATTTTAATTATATCTATGATATGATACCCTTTCACAGCAGTATGTAGGTTAGTGCTTGGCTAAGTAAACAAAGGACAGGATCTTGAGGTTCATCTATGCAATTCTGTCTCCCATTCCTTTTAAGTCTGAGTTGTTTCAGAGCAGCCAATACCATTTGTCTTTTTAACGAAACTCCTAGTGATTCTAATGAATAACCAATATGGAAAATGACCAGCCGAGTAGGACAGTCAGGAAGGCAGGAAGTGTAAAGGGTTAAATGGGCAATGCAAGAAATAGCTGTTAGGAAATTTCTGGGTGAAAGGACAGTGAAGACAGAGGATGCCAGTGACTGCAGGGGTGATCAGAGAGAAAGAAAGCAGGCACTTGAAAAGAACCAGTTCAGGCTCCCCTGCCAGGGCAGGAGAGTTGAGAATGGGAAAACCTGTAATATAATGGCCTTGCAATATGCCCTGAACCGAGTCTTTTTGAGAGTACAGTGTACCATTGTGACTGGGGGATATGTGAGGTTAGAGCTGTATTATGTTTTTCAAACTGATTAAATAAAAGGAAGACACGTTTTAAAAGAATCATGTTTAAAAAGCAAGTTACATGCCAATAATTATTGGCCAGTTTTTTGGGGGGTGCTGGTATAGCTTTATTATAAGAGGGAAAGCACTTGTATACATCGCACATTTAGGATCTAATCGGGTCTAAAATTAGAGTTCATTACCTGAATTGGCCAGTTTTGAAGTTTGAAATGACAGGAATCTGACAAATCCATCTAAATAAGTTATTTAGCATACAAAACCAATGCATTTCATTCCCCTCACTGTACTCGCTTACTGACGTTCTGTACAAACGAGGAGCATCGTTTGATTCTCTTTCAGCAAAGTGAAGTTCTTGGTTACCATCCAATCATAGGTATTTTTATTCTTGTTCTGCAGGGAGATTGTGACTGAGAGTGAACTGGTTTATTGAAGGCTGAGGTCTACTTGGAGGAAGGACGTCACTGAGGCATGCCTCTGAAGGCTACGTCCCAACCCTGCCTTTCTGTCTCAACTATCTGGCTGTCATGATGAGAACAGTTTTGCTCTGTTAACATTAAAGTTAAATCTTGTCTCAGGCCTAAAGTGATGGTGCCAAGTGACCATGCACTTAAACTTCTGAGACAGTGACTCAAAATGAGCTGTTCCTTTTTCACATTTGTTACTGCCACAGTAACAAATAGTTAACATGAGGATGAAGAAGGAAGTGCATTTTCAAAACACAATGAATGAACTGGAAAAGGTAAGCTGACACTGGTTCAGACTGGTTGAGGGAGACAGGGTATTACTCTGAGTCTTTTTTTAGAAGCATCTTTGTACATATTCTGATTTCTAAGGTGTTTTCTGTTAACCATCCTCCAAAGCATAAATGTGTCTTAAAGGCCTTAGACCTTAATGGGTTGTAGGCTATGGGGGTAGGGTCTAGCAAACACCTCATGATGGTTAGGATTGAAAGCTGAGAGGCCATTGTGCAGCTGGGAGCAGAAGGCAGGCTACCTGGGAGCCAGGTTTCATAGTTCTGAATAGCAGATGCAGACCGCAGATGCAGGAGGGTATTGTCTGACAAGCAGATGGATGACAGAGCAGGTGCAGTGGACAGTGTAACTGTTAACTTAATGGCTTCACACAATGCTTCTTTAAAATTGCAGGGAAGTCACTGGGAAACAGCCAGCAATGCTGGAACCAGTGCATTTCAAGATGGGAAAAGGGAAGGGATGTAGCTAGCCTGTGGTCTGAAAAACTCAAATTGCTTTTCAGGAAGAAGGGTAGACTTTCCTCAGCAGAATTGAGAAAGGGTTCCTTCACCTAGGAAGGTGGAGATTCACATCATTTTAGTGACAATTTCAGAAGTATTTGTTTAAAATGCTAAATGGATTATTTAAAAATAAAGATTTGGTAGGCTCTTCCTTCCTAGGCCCTGTGTGGGGGAAATTCTGAGTTTCTAAATCACTGAATCAGGAGCTCTAATATTTAGCTATGCTTTACTTAGAATCATGTCTGTAGAACCTCAGGACTTTGAGCCCTTAAAGCTCATCTAATTCTATTACCTCTTAAATGATTATTTTACTGATTGAGCCATCAAGAACAATGTTATCCTCTGAGTGAGATTGTAGAGGTAGAAAAAGGAGTCAAACATGTACTTGTCTTTAAGGAGCTGCAGTCTGCTGAAAACAAACAGTAGCGGAGCCCCATGGCCACCACCAGCAAGGAGACTTAGAGATTCATCAGCGTCCATCTAGCAGGGAGACAAGGAGCCACCTCTACCTGAAATGATGTGAGTTGGGCCAGTCAGCCCTAAGCTTCTACCCTTTAGGACACCAGCAGGACACAGTGGGGGTAGAACTGAGTTTATACTCCCTCTCTAAAACAGTGAACTGATAGGAGTCAGTGCTGCATTTAGCCAGGAATCTTAGGAGCAGAAAGGGTGAATGCATTCTTTATGGATCATCTTAACAGGGTGATGTCAGCAGGGCCCAGCAGAGGCAAGGCATAGCTTTTGTAACTACATTCTTAATTCAGAATCGCTTATCATTTCTTTTAAGTGGTAAAGAAATGATAGTCTTCTTCTCCCTTAACTAGTATCTGTGAGTCAGACATCAGGTCTCCTTTGACAGGAGAAGCAGGTATCATTCCTTGGTTTGTACTTGAGAACTTCAGCAGAAACTTCGCAACGAAATAAATATGCTTTGCACCGCCCTCCTCTGTTTCCATGTTTGGTTGTTGTTCTGGACCTGGAGTAAGTGACTGATCAGAAGAGAAGTTTCTGACTCCTAAGGACTCATCAGAGTATATACACAGAAGAGGATGTGTCCGTGGTCAGAGCTATGTACACTCTCTGAGGTGACATTTCTGCTCACGTCTTCTTCACCAATAAGCTGTGCTGATGCTGATGCCAGCATATCTGGGCTCCTTTCTCAGGCTCCTGAAGGAACACTGTTAATATCGGTTCCTCTCTGTTCTCTTTGTGGACACACCTCCTTGCAAAGAAAGGAAATTCTTCTGGTTCTAGAGCCTAGCACAGCAATTAACACCAAGAAGACATTCAATATATACTGGAGACTGATGAGTATGTGAATGATGTTTGCAAAGAGCCCAGAGCTTTCTCTTTTCTTCTCAGTTTTACTACTGGTCCTTATTTCTCTCACATCCTCCCCTCCCTCCCCCTCCTCCTCCCCGCTTTTTCCCTACCATTATCTTTAGTCTCTACCAAGAGGGGTTCAATAGCACAACAGCACCCTCACAGGCCCAGGGTCTTAGTATCATGTCACTGCAAGCTGGAGTTCTCTGACACTGTGTGCTGATTGCAGAATCTGAATTTTCTGCTGAGCTAAATGACCAGGTGCATTGATTTCACTTCATCCTTATCTTTTATTCCTCCTACCACATCAGTTCATCAGTTACTTGTCCAGCAGGAAATGCTGATTGAAAACACTCTTGGAGTGGGTCCCTGCTACCTGTGGTTTGATTTACCTAGCCCTAATTACCCAGACTCGGTCCCGGCCTCCTTTTCTTCCACTCATGCAGAAGGCAAACATTTACTGTTGCCTGTTCTATGCCTGGGACAACAGTGACTGTAATACTGGTCCGTGCTTCAGAAGCATGGACTCTAATGGAACCCCCTTATCTGTTGTCTGTGGCTGAGTCTTCCTTCTTTAAGAGAATACCCACATTGTTGTTCCCTAGGTTCTGGTTTCATCCTGCTTTCCCTCACCAAGACCCCACTTTTCCTCCTGGATGCTGTCCCAGATGCCTTATGATTAAGTCCTGGAAGCCTGGCTTTTCAATTTTTTTATTACACTTATTTTATGTATTTGAGTGTATTGCTTGCATGTAGGTAGGTACACCTGTGTTGTGCACTGTCTGTGAAGGTCAGAAGAGGGCATCAGATCCCCTGGAACTAAAGTTAAAGATGGTTGTTAGCCGCCCTGTGGGTGCTAGGAATTGAACTCAGGTCCTCTGCAAAAGCATCCAGTGTTCTTAACTGCTGAGCCATCTCTCTGGCCCTAAGCCTGGCTTTCCTAAAGTCTGCAGTACTCTTCCACAGTTACCCATGACTTCATTAGAACATTACTACATCATATGCAACAGGCAAGGTCACAGGCATGCACACACACACACACACACACACACACACACACACACGGAAGCATGTTTATAATACTTGTTCTGTTAAGGATATGGGATTGTATTTCTATCAGTCATTTCTTTGATTTCAAGGCTTCTTGTGACTTGCCCTTGAATTCTGATGTTGCATTGAAGAAAGTGATTGAAGGCACTAATGGCATTCCCTGAAACACATTGTAGCCAGTGCCTGGATGTGAAGTTGAGTTCACTGTTTTGGATCTGCATATGAGGACAGTAAAGAGGATGTGAATTCAAAAAAAAAAAAATAATAATAATCCTCTTTGCCGGGCGTGGTGGCGCATGCCTTTAATCCTAGCACTCAGGAGGCAGAGGCAGGCAGACCTCTATGAGTTCAAGGCCAGCCTGGTCTTCATAGTGAGTTCCAGGAAAGCTGGGGCTACAGGGAGACCCTGTTTCAAAAAGACAAAAAAAAATCCTCTTTAATTTCATGTTATCACATTGAATGTATCAGGGTGCATGTTCATTGCTCTAGTCTCCTGGGTGGTGATATTGAACACACATATAATCAGCTAAGGAGGAAGGAGCTTCATCCTCATGCTTAAACCAGTGACTTGGAACAAAGAACTCCAACTTTCTCACCATCTGCCAGAAAAGAAACGGCATCCAGGGTCCCACGTGCTACTCTTAAATTGAGGGGTGCATTCCCAGAGGCTGCAAGAGCGTGGATCTCCAGCTTGGGTGTGAATTTCACCCTCAGATGCCCCTGATGAAGGTTAGTGGGAGCTTTTTGGCTTTCCACATTTGGGAGTAGATTGAAATTTAATTTCCAAGTAGGAGGAACAGTGAGAAAGAGTCAATGTTCTGTAAACTACTGAATAAAAGACAGAGACAAAAAGACAGATAATAAGTATATGTTTTATTTAATAATGTTCACAGCAGTTTCAATCACTTTTCTGTAATTTTCATGATGAATGCAAGCGATACTTTTCTGCATATCCTTAGCGTTGAGAAAACAGGCTTGGGAAATAATTTTTTAGTCAAATATGAAACTGTACATGATTCTAATACCTTGGAGGAGATTTCCTTCTATGTTTCATTGTTCTGTAAATGAAAAGTAAATTATGCTTTGTTAAAAAACTTTCCTTTGAATAGTTTTATAGCAAATGTTTCATTCACTTCAATAAATAAATGTACAATATTTTTTGAAAATTGAGACTCAAGCTTTGTAAAATTTAACAACTCTACCAAATTAGTCTCTCTGGTTCTTATTCTGCAATAGAAAATTATACTTTTTAACTTTTAGTTAAGTAGCATTTAAATAAAATGTCTAATTCACTGCTGAGCCTTTGGGAACTGTGAGGCCCATGAGGCACAGAGGTAGTTAATATTACAAAGCTGAAGGACTTTTAATGATTGCATCCTATCTTAATGAGTGGTGCAATCTTTGTGTATGTGTTTGTGTGTGTGGTATGCATATGTGTGTATAGGTATGCTTCACATGTGTGTGTTGGGGAGGGGGGTGCCTGTGGAAGCCAGCAGTTGAAGTCAGATCTCTTCTTGGATCACTTTCCACCTTATATATCCAGGCAGGGTCTTTCACTGAACCTGGTTCTTACCTTTTTGCCTAGACTGGCTGACAAGTGCCAGGGTTTCAGATGGGCTGCCTGGTCTACTCAGCATTTATGTGGGTTCTGGGGGATCCAAACTCTGATCCTTATTCCTACATGGCAAGGGCTTTACTACTGGGCCATTTCCCCAGCCTGAGTTGTGCCACCTTAATGAGCAGGAGCAAAGTCCAGTGCCTAGAACTCTGCCCTAGAGTTTAGGCTTCTAGAACTCTTGTGACAGGACATCTCACATCCATTCTGTGGCTCTTTGCAGATGTCTCAGCCTCTCTAGGTGTTTGATTTTTTCTATTTATACAGTGGAAATAACAAAGGCTTGTCTAGTGAGTTCTCAGGTAAAAACAGCTTTTTCCATACAAATTAAAGAAAATCATGATGGACCTACATACAAATTACAGGGTACCTTCAGCAAATTTAATTTGTGAGGTCATGGATCCACACCAGAATGATTGTAGGTCATGAGTTAAGTTCGTTGTTTTCTGTTTGTGGTAATATCATTTTGGCTGATTTGGGGACATCTGTGTCTGTGGAGGGGAGGCAAGAAGGAAGAACTGAACACATCGAATCATCTTTGCTTCGGAATAGAAAGTTTCCCTTTAATCAGAACACTGAGGATGTATGCACTTCAGTATATGACATACTATGAAAAGTATAGAAATTCATAAAGCCTCAAAGCTAGGTTTATGCTTCGTAGTAATGGTTTGTGGCCCTAGTTAGCACTTTTGTGTCTTTTATGGTACTTTGTTAGTATAGACCAAGCCTTGCTTGTATCCACACTACAGCAGAAAAGGCATCAACATTACTTTAAATACTGTGTTCCCCTCAAAACATGATGGTTGCTTAGTCATGGACAGTTGACTACTTGGGGTGGAACTGAGATTTTTTTTTTTCTTCTTCAGGGATGCTCATGGGGGAGCTGCTCCTGGGGAGGCCAAATGCTTTCAGAACTACTTCTATATGCCCTGGTTCAGTGTGGTTTGAGTAACACCCCACCCCCCAAGATAGTACTACTGGGAGATGCTGTGGAATGTTTAAGAAGTGAGGACTAACAGGAGGTCTGTAGATTCCCAGAGGTATTCTGCAGAAGACATTGACTCAGCCACAAGAAGCAGTGGGTAGGAGATGGGGAGGGTAGACAAGAGAGGGGATAAAAGGAGGGGCAGAGAAGGGGGAAGAGGAGGAGGAGGAGCAGGAGGGGAAAGAGGAAGAAAAACTTGGCCAGAACAGGATTAATGTATGTTCAATACCCTTGAACCTACAAAATTGTGAACTAAAGAAACACTTGTTTTCTTTACAGAGTTAGCTGCCTTAGGTATTTTGTTATAGTGATGAAAAGCTAATACTATGTGTGTGTATGTATGTATGTATGTGTGACTTGTTATGGTAGCTGAAACAGGTAGAGAAGATGGCTGATAGCTATGGGGATTCTGGAAAACTGATTCCCAGAAGGTGAGGCAGAAGGAAGGTGGGCAGCATCCCTGAGAAATGAAAATAAGCCCTGAGTTTTGGAATCAGGTCTTGAATTTTGGGGAAAATAAATTCTGGGGTCATATAAGTCTGGGCCCAAATTCCTGTCTATATGATTTGGAGAAAGATTATACTCCTCTTCAGAGTCTCAAATTCTCCCCCTATAAAATTGATCTAGTAAGACTGCTGGATTACAGAGGGTAGTCAGGCCAATAGTGTTTGTATAGTGTTGAATCTAGTCCCTGACATGGTTAGCATTTGAAAGCAGATTGTGGCTACAGCCCAGGAAGGTTGATTGCCAGCCAGGGAATGCTCACCGGCCTTTGTGTGTGGTTAAAATTGATCTTGACAACAGAGTGGAGGGCAGCAAACAGGTCTGAGCTGGACAGGCTTCAGACCGCAGCTGTGGGGAATGCTACAGGGCCAGGAGATCAGATCTTGGTCTCTTGCTACACTTTCTCATCCACGTAATGCTCAGGCTTACTTTTACCTCATGGTTTTATGTCTTGCTCATCTTTGTGTACTATCTCCTGCAGCACTGTATAAATAATTACTAAATAAAGCTACAATGACAATATGATCCCTTAAGTGGGTCACACACCTAAGAAAGGCAGATGAACTCTGGGATCATTTCCAGCTTAAAAAGAAATTAAGTTTAAGCACTCAGCTCTTTTCGCTGACATCTATTTTGATTTTGATTTCACATGTTAGGAAACTCAGAAATTAAGAAATCGTCCCTAAAAAATAAAGAAGCAAGAAAATAAATGAGTCAATTAAAAATGGGCTATGAATCTGAATAGAGAGTTCTCAAAAGAAATAACAATGGCTAAGAAACACCTTAATAAGTGCTCAACAACCTTAGTAATTGGGGAGATGTAAATCACAACTATTTTAAGATTTCATCTAACTCCAGTTGGAATGGCTAAGGTTAATAGAATAAATCACACCAAATCCTGGCATGGATGCAGGAAAAGGGGAACCCTCCTCCACTGTTGGTGGGATTGCAAACTGGTACAGCCACTGTGGAAATCAGTATGGAGAACTCTCAATAAACTAAAAATAAATCTACCATATGATATGATCATAACCACTCTTTGGCATATCCCCAAAGGACTCATCCTACTACAAAGATGAGCCACGTTTGTTGCTGCTCTTTTCACAATAACTAAGAAATGGAAACAACTTAAATGTCCCTCAACTGATGAATGGATAATAAAAATGTGGTACATTTACACAATGGAGTTCTACTCAGCAGTAAAGAAAAATGAAATTTGCAGGCAAATGGGTGGAACTAGAAACTGTTATATTAAGTGAAGTAACAGACTCAGAAAAACTAGCAACATATGTTCCCTCTCATTTGTGGATCTTAACTCCAAATCCTTAGATATATAGAATATTACAGAGTTCCAGAACTGGTCAAAAAGAATAAGTATCTGTGAGATGTATAGACCCATCTTCAAAGCAGCCTCTCTACACATGGGATGAATACTTCTCTCGGTTCTCACCAGAGAAGTTTCCTTATGCAGCAAATGGTGATTAACACAGAGATCCACAATTGACCAATGTGCAGAGAACAAGAGGCCACAGAGTGCTTGTCCCTGAATAGGACACATATTTCAAACCTCTGTCTCTCCAGGCTCAGGGATCACTGTGGAAGAGGAGGCGGATTGGAAGAGCCAGAGAGGGTGGATGACCACAAGGAAACAGAGTCTTTCAGACAGCCAATCAGTTACTCATATGAACTCACAGCAATGGTGACAGCAGGCAGAAATCCTGTGCAAGCTCAGACCAGACAAAACCCCAGCCTAGATATGGGGAAGTGGGTAAAAAAATCCCAACCCAGTCTAAGGAACTTTTGACAGTTGGTGGCTGTTGGGAGAGGGAAAGATGGTGTTTTACAGGGATAGGATCCTTGGTGGGCCCAGTGGATGTACCCACACTGAAGGACATATAACATATAACATATATTATAAATATATCCACATATATTTATATGAGAGTACATTACATTGGGCTGGGGCAGTTGTAGAAGATGTGGATAAAGGAGGGGATCTAAATACCATCAAACTATATTGTATAAAAATAGAAAAATTTCAAAAAAAGTTATTTAAAAAAATAATCCTGGGGCTGGAGAGATGACTCAGGAGTTGAGAGCACTGGCTACTTTTGCAGAGGACGAGGGTTTGATTCCAGGGGACTCCAACCCCTTCTGACCTCTGCAGGCACTACGTGACAGAGGTGCGCTTACCCACATGAAGACAATACATTCATGCACGAAAATAAAAATAAAATACTTTTTAATGATCCCTTAGCCCGGCATGATGCTGCATGACTTTGAGCGTTTATAGTAACGAAGCTGAAGCTACCGCGACGCTGTCTCAGACAAACAAAAAGATTCTTTAGGCTGAGGAGACAGCTCGTCTGTTAAGCTTGCCTTGGAAGAAGGAGAATTTGAGTTTGATTCCTGGAACCACATAAAACCCAAAGTCGGCAGTGATGGTATGTGCTTGTAATCCAGTTCAGGGCTGCTAGAGACAAGAGCTGATTCTTAGGGCCTCCTGGCCAGCCCTGGTGAGTTCTAGGTCACTGAGAGACCCTGTCTCGTAAGGATGGTCTTGGGGCTGGAAGATGGTCTAGTGGTTAAGAGCACGTATTACTCTTACAGAGGACCTGAATTTGGTTTCCATCCCTCCTATTGGCAGCCCACAAGTGCCTGTGATTCTGAAGTCACCTGTGTCTATATGTATACACACTCACAATGTGTCTGGATTGTGCCTGAGTAAAGACACATAATGGTGTGTCCTCTGATCTACCCATGTACACATGCATTGGCAGACACATGCACCAATGCATGCACACACCTCTGTATAATGCAAATGAGTGCAGAGAGAGAGAGACAGAGAGATAGAAAGAGAGAATGATTCTTTACTAGTGAGGTCATGATATGGGGTCCGTCTACCCAGGTTTGGAGGTATACAAGCTATAGACTATAGTATGTTTCAGAGAAAGAATGGCTAATCCATCTTCTATTTTATAGTGGCTTCTTCCTAGAAATATGGTTTCGTTATATTTCCCTATAGCCGATAGGGCTAAATTATAAACAGAATTATTCCTGTAGTTATGTGATATTTTTCAGTATCTCTTTCCTGGCACTTCATATGTGTTCAGCACTTGATTCATTGGACTAGGTTTATCACAGTGATAATGGGAGATATCAGAGGATGAGCACAGAGACCAGTTTGCAAGGAGTTGGAGAAATATTATGTTGGGTTCAGACAGAATGCATTTGCATCCCAAGTGTTTCTTTGAGTTGCTCAAGAAAAATTTTTTCTTAGTTAAAACCAAATCAAAAGAAATCATCAGACGCTTCTGCATAGAAGTGTAAATCTCTTGCAAACATCTAATCATAAGGGAAAGTATTTGCTCAAGGTTTATCCCCAGGGGCACTCAAAACTTAACTCAGATTTTCCATATATCCCACAAATTCAGTAAAAACAGAGTTATTTTAACAACGAAGCTTGTAAGTGGACAAATTCTGCCCACTGCGTAGTGCAATGTGAAGTTTTGCTAATTAGGAATGAGTTCTTGTCTTAGACAATATATATTTTCAAAGCTCATATGCCAGGTATGGGTCTGCTTTGCCCAGCAGCAGCATGGACTGGCCTGACCAGGCACTAACACGCTAGTTTCACAAATGTGTTAGTCAGGGTCCTCTAGAGGAGCAGAACTGATATGATGAATATATTTTAGAAAGGGAATTTATTAGATTGGTTTACAGGATAGAGGCTGGGTAATCCAACAATGGCTGTCTGAACACTGGCGAGACTGAGAATGAAGTAAATGCCTCAGCAGCCCCAATCTGGTACCAATGGGCTGGAAGATGCCTGGAGAGCCACTGCTCTGCAGTCTACATTAGAAAGACAAGAAAATGGGTTCTGATGCTAGTGATAGATGGTGACGGCAGCAGCAATGGATTTGACTTACCAGCAAGAAGCAGACGCAGATAAACAGCACTGCCTTTTCTTTGGACCTCTTCCCAACTGGGTTGCTGTTGGAAGGTGTTGCCCATTCTTGGGGAGGATCTTTTCCTCTCATTAATCCTTCTTGGAAATGCCCTCATAGGCCTGCTGAGAGAGACATGTCTTTTAGTTGATTCCAAGATTCAACTAAGTTGGCAATCCAAGTTATCTTTCATAATAGATGTACTTAAATTTTTTAGTCTTTTTATGTCTTTTGAATTTTTTATTTATTATTTTTTAATGTGAGTGTTTTGCCTGCATGTGTTTAAGTATACCCATGTCATGCAATGCCTGCAGAGGTCAGAAGAGGGTGTTGGATCCCCTGGAACTGGAGCTATGGATGGTTGGTAGCTGCCATGTGGGTGCTAGGAATTGACCCCAGGTCCTCTGCACGAGCTCTTAACCACAGTCAGTGCTCTTAACTGCAGAGCCATCCCTCCAGCCCCCTTTTTATGTCTTTTGAAGTCATTGTTTCTATACCCTCCAGAGACTCTGTATGACTAAGCATCAGCTATCCATTGATGCTGGAAATCAGAATTAGAGCTCTTATAAGAACCAAGTGCTTTGGAGAGAATGCCAAGTACCTGGTTTAGTAGATGTTGATGTTTACTGAATAGTTAGCCAGTCAGTGTCTTTCACTTGTAGCCTGGAGATTTCTGTCAATCATGGCTGGGAGGCTTGGCTCTCATAGTTGTCCTGTCCTAGGTCTGATGTCAGAGACTGCCTTGGTTGCATCAAGACCCAGCATGTAGCATTCCTAATTCAATAAATACTCTAGCATGAGGAAATCAAAAGACTAGTGTTTCTCTACAGAGAAAATCTAGTCTCCTAGAGACACCCCAAAATTGATGGGACTACCTGTGCAGGACTTTCTGTTGAAGATGGTGCAGAAATTTGTCATTCTCAATTCCGATGATGCAAAACGTACAAAGAACGCAAAAGGCAGTGGCCTCCCCCGTTCCCCAGTTGTGTAGGGCCTTGTTCTCTCCCTGCTCCTCAGGAGGCTGGTAGATGCATCAATTAATCGTTAAACAACTGATTCTGAGATTCTGATATTTTCCCCGGGAAAGCCTGATTTCTAAAGGCACTTATTTCTTGCAGGATCTTTGATGACACATACATAAACCTAAGTAGACCCAAGCACTTTCTGCACCATATCCACTGTGGACAATTCAACTGGCTTGCTGGGGCAGCAGAATCATCCTGGAGCTTGTCCACTGCCTTGTGTACCACACCAGGACAAAAGGACAAAGAATCCAGTAGGCAGCGTGTTGAGCTTGCATCTTACAAGTGCTTCCCATAGTCATAATTTTGACTGTCCAGAACAACTGAAAATTATTGTTGATCAAAATAAATATATCAAATGTGGATTTATGCACTTGGGTATTTGTACAGCCAGTTTTGTGTGTTGATCTCTTAACTCTATTAAATATAAGTCTAACGCTAAACTATTTTTCTGTTTGATTTGCATGTTTTTCTATATTGATTTTAAGTATTTGTCTGCATATGTGCAAAAAAGGGAAAGGGAGAAGAAAAGAAAGGGGGAGCAAGAGAGCAAGAGAGCAAGAGAGCGAGAGAGCGAGAGAGAGGAGAGAGAGAGAGCGAGAGAGAGAGAGAGAGAGTGCACAAGCTTTCTAGTCTAGCCTGTAAAGTCCCTAGGGGTAAAAATGACATCTTGGGAACCATTCATAGAACTTAGCAGATGGTTTTCAGATCCAGTCAAACCATAAATGTAGCTTCATTTAATTCAGAGAATTTGTTTCTAATTCCTTGCTTTATTTCATCTACCATTCAAACTCTAGTTTATCTCCTTCAAAAGCCTTGCTTTTCTTCCTCATGTCTCATTTCACGCTCATGGTACATGTGCATAACCAGTCAGCTTCACCTTCGTCTTTTTTACTTCCTTGTGTGGGGATCATTTTAAATAGTATTTGTTTCAAGTGAAGGTCTGTTATTCAAAGTAAACACATAGAACTTGGCTAAAGAAAACTATTTGAATAATATTCATAAAGCAATAAAACCTTGAAAATGCAAATATAAAATACAATATCCACGGTTGTAATGGTATTCACACACTTATGTGCTGTTAGAATAGGATATGGTTAATCCTAGAAGAATCATAATTCATACTATAAACATCTTTCACCTGAGAATATCAAAGAAGTTTTACTAGAGGCAATTATAATAGTTGTTCATAATAACCATTCTTTTGTTCGCCAGTCTTATAGACAAATAACTTAAAAAAGATTTATTTTATTTGTGTGTGTGTGTGTGTGCGCGTGCACGCGTGCATGTGCCTGTATGTGTGTACATTAGGGCAATATCTGTGGAGGCCAGAAAAAGGCATCAGATTCCATGGATCTGGAGGTGTAGTTGAAAGCTTCCTGATGTTATTCCTGGGAACTGAACTCTGCTCTTTTGCAAGAGCAGCAAGCTCTCTTAACTATTGAGCCATTTCTCCAATACCTAAGTGTGCTGGACAGCTTTAGTTACCAACTTGACTCACCTGGGTAGAGGGAGCCATGATAATTTCCATTGAACTGACCTGTGGCCATGACTGTGGGGTATTTTCTTGGTTTTTGAGTTATGTGGGAGGGCCTAGCCCACTGTGGGCCATGCAGGAACCTGGGCAGGTTGTTCTGTATTATATAAGAAAACAAGCTGAGCATGGGCCATGGGAGTGAGCCAGTACGTAGTGTTCCTCCATGGCCTGTGTTTTAGTGTCTGCCTTCAGGTTCCTACCTTAAGTTCATACCTTGGGCTCCTTGATGAACTGTGACTGGGAGATATAAGCCAAATAAACCTTCCCAAGTCAGAGTGTTTTGTCACAGCAATGGAGAAACAAACTAGAACACTAAGCAAGTAGCTTTGTATGTGAAGACTCCATTTTTATTTCTTTTTCTTTCCCTGTTTTCATTCAGAATATGGATGTTTGGTTCATGTCACTGGCTGCTTCATGATTCTTTCATATTTTAAAATGTTTCTTTTATTTAAAAATATTTATTTGTACTTTATGTATATGAGCGTTTTGGCTACATGTAGGTAAATGCACCATGTGTGTAATACCTGCAGAGGCCAGGAGAGTGTCTGATTCTCTGGAGCTGGAGTTACAGGTGTTTGTGAGCTGTCATATGGGTGCTAGGAACTGAACCCGGGTCCTCTTCAAGAGTAGCAAGTGCTATTAACCGCTGAGCCATTTCTCCAGATTCTAAAATTATATTTCTTAACCCTAAAATATAAACCAGGTGCATATGGAAGCATAGCTTTCTTGTGGGTAAATATGGAAATTCAGTTCTTACTCTATTCTTTTTTGCTAGACACACAGGACCCTAAAGAAAGGGGGGGTGTTATTTACAGGCATAGTCCTTGACTGTTCTGTTCATTTGTTTGTTTTTCTTCTCCCAAGGGACCTATTTTGAGCATCAAGCTATTGTTTAAGTTCTAGATCACAGATGTTAATTATTATGGACTTATGGTATGGATGAGATGTTGGAATTCTAGGAAAAGTGTTGTTCACTGCCTGGAGAGCAGGTTGAGTGGCGGGATGTGGAAGGAGGAGCACTGGATGAAGAGTCCAAACACTGGCTCTTGGAAGCAGATCTCAGTATCTGCATCATATTCTAGCTGTGAGGCATAGGCAATAGTAATGACTATAAACAGAAAGCTGGGTATGATTGAGTGATTTCTATTCATCCGGGACTTTGAACCTATAATTGTAATCTTTACCTTGTTGCCTAGTGGTAATTGTTATTTTTCCCTATTTTATCTCTGAGTTATAGACTCAGAGAGAGATTCAATAAATTTCTCAATGATACACCATCAATAAATTTTTCAGCAGGGACTTCAAATAAGGTCTGTTTGAGGCCACAGTCAAGGTATTTCCACTAGACCACAAAGCCAACAAGGCATCTCCCAACCACATGTTTTAAATACTCAGTATAATCCAATAAATCTCAATGATTAGCATACATAATTTCATTTGATTTGTTGAAAAAAATTGTTGTGTGGCCAGAGTCATGTTACAGATACATAAACTCAGTGAGAGGAAAAGTGACTTGCTCAGATTCATTAATTTAATTCATGACAGAGATGAAATTATTAAAATCTCCTCTTAATGTGCTAACAACATCAAGTGTTAGGTCCTTCCACCCAGCAATGTGTTTCATTTGACTTTCATGGTTCCCCTGCTGGTCAGGGCTGCTCATTCTAAGATAACGAACGGGACTGTCAAGAGCTTTTGTCTGGATTCTGATCCCATTGCTTTCTCTTGTGGGTCTTCTGGAACCTTCTCTATTTCAGCTTCATCCACAGCATCTCCCTAAAGGGATTCTTCTGATTCCATGTCACTGAAAGCATTGGGTCATTCCCCCAGCTTAAAGTTGCTTTTAGGACTTCCTTATCTCTACACTGATGACCACTAGTTTAAATTTCTATTCTAGTCTCTCTGAGCTCTAGACATCTGTTTAGCAGATCCAGTAAAGGCCTTAAAGGTGTCTCAACATGATTCACATTCCTGACTTAGCAAAAGGCACTGTCTCCATCTAAATCCTCTCCTCTCTGTCTTCCACAACCAATCCATCCCTAACTTTTGATAGCTATGCCATTGGAGTGGGATGACCCATGTATGTGTGTGTATCTTGTACACGTGTAGTTCACACATGGAGACCAGAGGGGGTCACCTGTCTTGTTCTATCAATCTCTGACTTATTCCTTTGCGACAAGGTCTCTCACAGAACCTGGAGCTAGGCTGGTGGCCAGCAAGCCCCAGAGACCCTCCTGCTCACTACAGCTCTGAGGTTATAGGCGTGCGTGGTCACGATCAGCTTTTTTGTGTGGGGATTTGAACTCAGGTTCTCATGGTTGCACTGCAAGTGCTCTTACCCACTGGTCCATTTCCCCAGCACTGCATTTATTTGTCACCTCACCTTTACCTTATAGTTGGTAATTGGTCCTGTTATTGCTCTTGTCACTCTGCACTGAAACCAAATGACTTTTGTTTCGTTTTGTTGAGATAAGATCTCACTCTATATCCCAGGCTGACATAGATCTTACTATGCTGACAAGGCTGGTCTTGAACTCACAGAAAATTCCTTCTGCCTCAGTTTCTTAAGTGCTGAGATTACAGGCTTATATCATCATATCCAGCTCATTTTTATATTTAATGTCAGACTATATAAATTTTCTAATGAAACCTTCTAATAACCTCCCATTGTATTTTGGAAAAGATCTCAGCTCTTTCCCAGGGCCTAAGAGACTCTGACAATCTGTCCCTCCTGTCTCCCTCACCTTAGTCTGTTTTGCCTTTACCCTTGCTCATGCACTCCGGTCACATGGTCTTACTTTTGCTCAGATATGCTAAAGTTGTCTCTTACTCTTGGGCTTTGAATTTTGAAACACTTTTTCCCAGCCCAGGTTTGTACATGACTGGCTCTTCCTGTCACTCTCTGTGTTCACCTTTGGCTTTGTTACATAGACTTCCTCTGCTTCATTCTGTTCATAAAATATGCCACTGTGCAAAATGATCTTCTTCCTTCTTTTTTGCTCATAGATATTTTTCTGCCTTCCAAATATAATAGAAGATCCCAAAGGAAAAGAACTTCTGTCTCAATGCAGAAGAGTTCCTGATTAATGGCATACAACCAGCTAGTATTTACTAGTGATCAAAGTCCTGGGGTGAGATGAGAAATGGGCGGTGGAGAACAGAGGTTGTGACTCCACACTTTTCTTTGGGCTGGCTTGGTTTTGAGTTTAGGCTTTGCTTATACTAGCTATTGTCACCACAGGCTAATTTCCCCATTATCAAATGAGAATATTAATAGTAATTACCTTATAAGTGTGTTTTGATGATTATACAAACTAATACACCTGAAGTACTTAGTCGAGCACCTAGCCCAGCAAGGGCCCAACAGTGTTGGGCCTCCTTTTTAAAGACACTTTGATCCTGTGCTCTAAGATGATGGGGAAGGATGCTTGTGTTTTTCAGCTTCCTTGACTAGGGGTAGAAAGTGAAAAAGAAGTTCAATGAATATTAGATGTAACTGATATAAAATATGGTTCCAAATGTGGCTTATAAGTCATGTGTTTTTTGCATCCCTGCAGAATTGCTGTATTAAAGCCTGTTCACTCTTTGTGTCTAACACTATTTGAGGAGTACCATTAATTTACATTGTGAGGTGACCAACATCTCCAGAGCTATACGAAGAGGAACCCAATTACATGTTTTCTCCAACAGGAATAGATGTTTATTGAACATTACCTGTATTCTTAGGACTCTTGGTTGCTTTTTGACACCAAGGTATTTAAATTCCGTGCCCCTTTACTGTTGTTTTTGTTTTGTAGCCTGCATTGATCTTGAACTCCTGAACCTCCTGCCTCAGCCTCCTAAGTGCTGGGATTACAGGCATGCACCACAAAAATCTGCCTTGTGCTTCTCTACCTTTACAAGCCCCAAGAGTCCTTCCCAATTTCAGTTTTTCGAGTCTTAGATATTAGATTCTGAAATCTCAACACCTTCAATGTCACCAGTTCCTTAAGGGTTATGTAGTGAGTCTATATTTGAAATTAAAGCTCACTGTTTTGTAACAATGGGATGGAATACCGTTGCAGGTCGTTGGAAGCTGCTCTGAGTGGCAGAGACCTGGAGTAGGCCTCTTTCTCCAGCTTCCTTAGCACCCGCATGATGCTTACTGATTGCAGGCCCTCAATCAGTGTTTAGTATCAACTGGGCATCTGAGCTCATGGGACTGACCTCTTGCAGAAGTACCTGCCTTGAGAGGTCTACATAAAAGGGCAAAACAGCTGCACCAAGTTAGCTGTGCTGAAGATAAAGCACCACCGTGACATCAGTCCTGGACTGTTGTGTGACACTGACTGGGCTGCTCAACGTTAGACAATCTGGTCCTAACTAGTGGCAATTTTATGCCAGAAGTTTTAAGGACACACATGGAGTCTGAGAGATGTTGCACTCTAAGTCCCAAATGGCTCAAGTACATCTTGACAGATCATTTGAAGGTCAAAAGTAAGAAAGCTTGACTCTACCCTGAAGCTCCTTAGCCTGTTAACTTTTTGTAGCACTGCTCACATGCTGTTTCAGCAACTTTCTATTGATAAAAAACACCGACCCAAACCAACCTGGAGAGGGGAGTTTATTTGGCCTTCAGCTTACTGGAGCTATCCAACACAATTGACTCCTTATCAATTTGACACACAAACACATCACTATTAAACCATAACCTTTCCATCTCTTATTCCCAACATAAAACAGTACAACTTTAAAAGTCTCACAGTCCTTAAAAAAGGAAATACTTTAGCTCAATGCCTCTTTAAAATAATCCAAAGTTTTTCAACTATGGGCTCCTGTAAATCTAAAATAAATTCCTTAGGGGCTTATTTCAAAAGGGAAGAACTGGGCGTACTTAAGTAGAACCAAAGTCCAGCGATGAAGCTCAGTGTTGAACATCTAGGATTCACTCATAATCTTCTGGGCTCTAAAGGGCTTGGGCAACTTCATGTCTTTGGCTCTGTCATCCACAGCAACTGCAGCTTGTCCTTTGGTTCTGGCATCTCCAATATGCTTGAGTCTCCATTACAACTGAGGTTGCACCTTCACCAATGGCCTCTCCTGGCCTTAATTGGTGGTAAGCCTCATATCCTCCCTGTGACCCCTTCAGCCCTGGGAGTCTTCACTACAATTGAGGCTGTACCTTCACCAGTGGCTTCTCCTGGCCTTTCTGGGTACAAAACCTCAGATTCTTTCCTTCAACTCCAGCACCACCTAGGAGACTCATGCATTGCCAAGTGCTGCTGCCAGTTTGATGCGTAGCCTTGTCCTTCTCTGGATCATAGCTTCCATGTGCTGACCCTGAGGAAGTACCTCCTGGAAGATTCTACCTCAGTGACGCTGGTCTCTTTTTACAGCTGATCTTTCAGCCCTAGCCAGTCACCATCAGTTACTCCAGTAAGGCAAAGGTTTCACTTCAGTGGTTCTGGTCTCTCCATAATCACAGCTGATTCTTCAGCCCCTAGCTGACCAGAAACCACAGATTCTAATTAAAAATATCTTACAAATGCCCCTGTTTGTCTTTGCTTCCCTTGAAACTTCACAAGCCAGGTCTTTAGCATAACCGTTCCAAGCTCTGTAGCAACAGCTCACTAAGCTCTGAGCACTCAGTGGCTTTTCCAGTTCAGTGTTCCAAACACTTGCACAATCCTCCCCAAAACAACATGGTCAGGTCTGTCACAGCAATATCCCACAATCCTGGTACCAACCTCTGTATTACTTATTTTCTACTGCTGTGATAAAAAAACACTCACTGAAACCAGCTTGAGGAGGAAAGGGCTTATTTAGCTTACAGCTCACAGTCAATCATCAAGGGAAGCCAAGGTAGGAACTCAGGGAGGGAACCTGGAGCACAGAGCATGGAGATAATGCTGCTTATCGACTTGCTTCTCTGGCTTGTGCTCAGTCTGCTTTCTAATATAACATAAGACCACATTCCTAGGGTTGGCATCACCCACAGTGGGCTGGTTCCTCCCACATCACTCAACAATCAAAAAAATGCCCCACAGACATGGCCACAGGCCAATCCCATGGAGGAAATTCATCAATCACAGTTCCCTCCATCCAGGTATGTCAAGTTGACAACTGACACTATCCAGCACACATGGTATGCTCTTGATTTTCACTGTCTTAAACTTCAGTACTCCCCTGTGGAGGGGCAACATAAACAGCCCCTCCAGAACAGCCCTTAAGAATCTCTGCTGTCCTTTGACTTCTAGATGACACAGGACACACAATGGATTATAGATTTTGTGGGACAGTGCCCCCCTGCTCCTGACACATTTGAACTAAGTTAATGATGGGATTAACAATACACAGATCTCTTCCTTTGATATCTGATGGTTTCATGTCTTCTTTCCAATACAAGCCTATAAATGAGAAGGAGAAAGATGAATGGGAGAGGTGTTTTTTCCATCTACACTTAGAAGCTTTGATTATAGACTTCCATTGCCTGTATTGGGTTATTTAGAATCAATTCAAGTACCAGGTCCATTTCTACATTTCTCTAAGCAACTTCCATGAATTTTCTCTCCCCTGTCCTTCCAACTCCCACTCTTGACTCTTGGGAGAACTTTGGCTTCCAAAGGGACCTCTCCTTAAAGTAACTGCTCTATATTTAGCCAAAGATCTTTTTCAGGAGAGGTTAATCACACTACTTAAGGCAAATTCACAGTAGTTAAAATAGGCCATTAGAAATTCAGTCAGGTGTAGCTCCTGTAAATTGAGTTCCAAACTTTGGAGGGAAAAGGCAGATGTTCGCTTTTAGCACAGGATCTATCCAATCATGTTATATATCAGGAGGAATTACAGTCTGCTGAAAGCTGTCCATCTCTAAAAGAACCAATTTCTGTTCAAAAGTTTGCTAAAATATAGATAGTAAGCAGAAATATGTGTAAAACTCTATGTTCAAATATAACAGTATGGTATTGTTCGAGTCACATTAGATTGGATGTTCCTTGAGGGCAGAAGACCTACTTGGGTCAACTTGATTGTCTCTCTTTAGCATATTACATAACATCTTGCACACTGACAACACTTAGTAAGTTGGTTCTGAGTGAAATTGGTGATTTTCGTTTAGTTCTTTTTATTTGTATTCAAAATATATAGAGAGGGTAAATCACAAAGAAAGGCAAGCCTGTTTAAGCAGATGTTTGGTACTATACATGGTGTGTAGGACGTAATAGGAAACAAAAGTTGAAGGGATTCACCTTGGTTTTGTCGCTACCTGCCATGTAGCCTTAGATGATGACCTTCTTCAACCTTCATTGATCTGAACTCTGAGGAAGCTGCAACTAAGTGCCTATTAGCTTTAAAACTGATCATTTGACTATTCCACTTTTTTTCTGGTTTGGGGGGTTTGAACCCACAGCTTTGTACACACTAAACAAGGGCTCTGACCACTGAACTATATTCCTAGCTCTATTTTGTTCTTTAAGCAGAACAAGAGGAAGAAAGAATATTAATGCTTCTCTCAACTCTCACCAGTGAAACTTCCCACACATACACACATATGCACATATGGTACATTTATCAAAACTACAGTTTTACTTTACTTTTATCCTAAGTCTAATAATTTTTACCTGGGTTATAGTCTATCTAAGCAAAAGCATCGATTCCCTCCAAGCTTCAGACACTAAACTTTATGCCAACAACAAACTTGGCTTCTGCTGGTCTCACCTTAGAAGAATTCTTGGATCACGTGATCCAGCCTGTCTGAATGGGTGGTTCTGAGTTTCAAAACTTTGTTTTGAGAACTTGTAAAAATAGGTCAGAGTAAAGACACAGATGGCCATCCTTATTATACCCAGTTGAAGTTTATGGTGTTCTAATTACAGCGGACCTGAACCTTTGGTAAGCTGGAGTAATTAAACTATTCAGTGGGAGCAAATCATTACAGATCGGAGATGAATTTGTCCTTCCAGGATGCTGATCAGAACACTGAATGAGGGAATTTACTTAATCGTGCCTGGAAAAGTGAAGGGCATCTTGGTTCCAGAAAGTAGCTTGTCCACATAAAACCAAACTAGATGCTATTTGCTTCGCTGTGATTGTTTTGTAATCACTTCAGTTTTACTAATAATCCTGACTGCTGTTTGTCAGAAGGTTGGAACAGTTATTTCAGGAAAGACAGGAATGAATCTGAATAGTAGCCCCAAGGCTTTCCCCTAAGATGGAGAGGTGGTGGGCTGCTTTGGTTCCATTAAGAGTCTCATCAGGTTACTCAATAGGTCCTTCTGAAGGAATTAGACAGTATAATAAATTATATATCACATTGATAAAATATAAAACAAAGAAGCAAGGTAGTCCTGTTTTATAACTGAAAGACAAAGGACTCTGGTTGGGGATTTTTTATCTCTTCAGAAATAGATGGTTTTGACCACTCTTCCCAGCAGCCTGCCTGGGCTGAGTATACACTCCTCACTCTGCAAGAAGATACAATCCTGGGTGTGATTTGCTATCATCAGGGACACAGGATTTTGGAGAAGCAGAATCCTATGTCAAATCAGTAAAGAAATTCCCAGCTTCCTTCTAGAGATACTGGGAGTGCCCTGAAGGTGTGGGTGCCCTGGGGACATAGAAGAGCCTCCGCTGAGAACACAGAAGAAATATGTGCCCAAGGGTGTCTGCTGCTGCTGAAGACAAAGCTGCTCAGATGACTCTAGTTACTGTTGAAAAGCAAGAGACTGCAGGATTCAATCCCTGTGATCTACTTCTAGAAAAATGTGTAATGGGTTTTTTTTTTTTTTGGTTTTAAAGTTTTCTCTATAGAATTTTACAGAGTATTCTTATTAGTTGGGAAGTCGATGGCTTTGAATCCAGAAGTTCAGTGCAAGAGCCCTTCGTGTTTGGAATTGGTTCTCCATCAAGTGGAGTGGGGATTCACTATAGGTCCAAGGAACGCCAAGCACTGGCATTATGAAGTGAAGCGTACTTTAGAAATGTGGACTGATCTGGATAGACTGGGATTAGTTACCTTCTCATAGTGTGGAGGAACATGGACTTGGGAGTCATACAGCACTGGGATCAAACTGGCATTACACTTCAGACTCTGAAAGCCTTCCTCACAGTGCTCCCATGAGGGTTTGAAACAAGTGAAGGCTAGTATTGGTGACAGAAGGAAGGCCCGAGGACGATTAGTTCTAATGGGTGTCCATCAAAGGGGTGCAGTGGAAGCTACGTGCCAAGGTAGTTCATGGGGACCTATGGAAAAGGCCAGAATCAACAGGGTAGAGGGGGAACCTTTGAGGGCACTGGAATAAAACCTGATGGGAAGAGCAGGAGAGAGGGAATTTGACAGGGTAAGAGCATACAGGCTGGATGCACAGCCATGGGATTGAAAGATATTAAGTTAGATGAAGTACTTAGTACAAACCTGGTACACAGTAAGTGCTTAATTAATGATCACTATTCTCATTATTGCTTCTTTTACCTTCCGCTTCACCCCAGTTTTTCTCCTCTTCCTTTTCTCCTCTCATTCCTTATAATTTCAGAATAAATATATGAACAATAATTCATAACATTTTTTTATGCTTTGAAGATTTTTTTTAATTAAAAAAATTTAATAACCACATGATTAGAAGAAGCATTTTATTACAGCTTTAACACATTCAATAAAAATTTCTGGAGCAAAGATGCATCTCTTTCAAGAGTGGCTATAAATTTTTAGGTTCACAGTTGAATTAATACAGTTATACAATATTGAACTCAGTATAGACCCTGTAAGACATAAAATTGAATGAGGTTTTTTTTCTTTTTGAGTCAGGGTCTCCCTGTAGCCCCAGCTATCCTGGGCATTACACTACAGCTTTAACATATTCAGTAACACACTCCAGAGCAAGAGTACATCTCTTTTGCAAGTGGGTGCAAGTTTCTAGGTTGACAGTTGAGTTAATTCAAAATAGTTGTACAATATTGAAGTATAAGCCCTGTAAGACATAAAATTAAAAGAGTTTTTAACCCTCAAAAGAGATCTTCATTTCATTCTAAAATATAGTTTCGTACAGAAAGGCTCATTGTTTTTGTTACTAACACTGAGATGTTGGTGCATGCATCTCTAATCTGTATGTATCTGATTATTACTAGTCATAATCATTGGCACTTGGATCCTTGGCCCCTGTGCATACCTATAAAGTCATTGGGTAGATTTCAATGATAATAATGTTCATCACCTCTGCTAATTAACATGACATAAACTTTTATGCTTCCTCCTCAAATATAATACATTTTTTAAAATTTGTTGATTTTTTTTTCTGTGTGTGTGTATATCACACAGAACATCCCAAACCATCTTATTCAACTATACACCCACTTCCCAGATGGCACCTTCCCATAGCCTCCCTCCTCCCACCAGAGCCCTTATACTTTGTCTTCCCTGCTACTGTCTGCTGTGTTGTCGGCACCCCAGCCATTCCCCACTACTTGTCCATCTGGTGAATCTAGTCAGCCTATCTAGAGGTCTTTGTTTTAGGAAGGTCAACTGTTCCTCATCTAGCAGCAATCAGTTCTCAATATTCCTTTAGATAAGATTAGGGTCTGCTGTTTATTTTCCCAGATCTATGCTGGGTTACTATCTGGGAGTCCCTTGGTCCACTCTGGCCAACAACTCAAAAGAAGGTATCTCCTATCTGGCATTGTTGCTTGTTATGTAGCCTTTAGCTATATATATGGATTCTTAAGAAATTATATTGGCCCCCTTAATCGTTGGTTATACTTTCCTTTTGGGTGTTTAAGGCCATACAGTTGGCCCAGATAAACCAATTTATTTTTACTCTTAATGTTGTTTGAGGATCTGTTCCTCAGGGGTCACATAGGCTTGGGAGGAGCCCCTGATTCCTTTCTTTTACCAGTTCTGCCTATGTGAAGATAAGTCAAAGGTCCTGCTTGACCACGGTTGGCTTCGCTTGGAAGCATGGAGGAAATGATTCCTCTGTGTTGACCCTCTTCATTGTAGACTGGACACTGGTTCATGTCCTTTTTATGGGGTCTCCTCAGCCTCTTTGATCAAGAGGACAGGTGACCCACCACAATTACAGGACATTTTGGGAGATGCTCATAGTCCTCTGGAACTAGTCAACCTAGGAGGGCAAGGAGCAAAAACTGTCCTTTATGTCCCTCTGACCAAATTATTATAGGCCTCAAAGTATGTCTGTTAAATATCCAAGAAGGTTAGTTTCACCAGTCTGGTACTTTTAATTGCTGTGTGCCATGTAGATAAATCTTGGGCAAAGACCAATTATTCTCAGATATACCTTAACTAGACATATATTTCTTGATCTGGTATGTATAATTTGTCAGTAGGTTGTTGGACTAATATGGTTCCCTCCAGTTTTTAAAACTAGCTAGGCATTATTTATCTCTCACATTGTCTCACCCCTCCATCATGGTTTCCCCAATTAAGGTGTGTGCTACCATACCCAGCTTATGGCTTCTTTTATATCCAAGCTTTCAATCACTCTTGACACTAACTAAACCAATCACTGGACACCTTAAGAAATATTTATGTCCTAACTGAACATAGCAAAAAAGAATATAAAGACCAAAATGCTATTTATACTGTATTCTTAAGTATAACTACTTATCGATGGGCTATGCAGTTTCCTTTCTAAGATAAGGTTAGCTTGTCACTGAAGATTATACAGTAAGAGCTAAGGCTAGAACTGGAAAGTACCTTGTTCATTAACAGGCAGAAATGTCGCCATATGGCCCTGGAACATTTAAGCATCAGTGGGTCCTGGGGAGTTCCTGTGGTGTTTCATGGCAGTGCCTTGGCACAGTTCAGCAACCATAGAATTAAACCAATGGACTTTTAGAAATAGAAAATGCTAATATCTAGGGTCAGCCGAAGACTAATGGAGTCACAACTCAAGGGATCTGGTAGCAGTCTCTTCATATGATTATGCTTTGGCTCTAGCACTCCTGGGGCAAATGGTGGTTTGGGATGATTGCCAGGGATTCACAATATGTCTGGACTTATCTCATTTTTTGATTTTGAACTTTCAAAAAGAATGAGAACACCTTGAGTGGAGAGTCACAGTCCCCACTTTTGGTCTTTCTAATGGCTTTCTCTGCTTGCTCCAACTCAATTATGTACTCTGAGGAATGCAGTGTGTTATGTTAATTATTTGTAAAACTAATGTATGGATTATTGGATTACCAAAGTTTGTTCTCTACTACCCTCCTCTCAGTTGAAAATTTTCACATCTGATCCATCACTGAATTCCATTTAGCTTTGTACTTAAAGTGTGATGTTGGCTTATGTTCTGTTTTGAAGGTATAGACACTCTTCCAGGCAAACTTACAGGATATAGAATAAGAAAGTCTCTTTTAAGTGACCAACCATGGCTCTCTGGTTTTGGTGATGAAGAGAGGCTATGTGACTTGGCCAAGGACACTCCTCATTATGGAATAAGACTATAACCCAGTTGCCTAGTTCCTATAGGACTCTTTTTGTTGTTATTCTTTTCTACACAGCACCTGCTTAAAGAACGCGTGGTAAGGATTCCCTCTTCTATTTGTGCCTGAAGTCTCAGGGCCTTTCTTATAGATTCTTTCTCCTGAAATCTCACTGACTGCTATTAAAGGAGTGCTGACCTTAACACTAGACACAGAGCAACATGTGGTCATGTCTCTGGATGCATACTTACATGACCTGTACCTTACCTCTGGGTCAGGGAAGGTTCTTTCTTTCTAGTATTTAGAATTCCTTGTTCTTATTTTTGTATCTCAGAGGTTTTAATTTATTTAGAATCACAAACCTTTGAAATAATCTAAGTGACAGAGTGACTCTGCCCTCCACAAAATTCTACCCCACAACCGAGGAAAGATTAGGGGATCCATGTCCCTCCAAACTCTTCTCAGCTCCTGGCAAGGACCCTCCACTCAGAATGATAGGAAGCTCTTAAGGAATTATTTACTGCCAATAATTATTTCTTCCATTTTCTTATTATATTTCATCTTTAGCATTAATTTTGTTTCCTTTTTAGGTCAATAAAGGAAGAGTAAAGATTATTTACTCTTTACTTTCTTTTGAAAGTTGTTTGCTTTCAAAATGATAAATCATAAACATAGTTTCTTTTGAAATGATTTCCTGTTAATGGTCTTCAGTTTAGGCAAATTCCTGAGCCCAGTTTCAGCCAGAGCTCTGCCTCACAACACAAGGCAGAGTGTGACTGGGGAAGACGTTGAGTACCAACCTCTGGCCTCCACACACATCACATACCTCTCTCTCTCCCTATGCTGCTGTGAGTTAATGATTGCAATGGCTGTGTTATGCCTAGGAGATTGAAAGCCCTCCTCCCCATCACCCAGCTCTTACATTCTTTCTACCTCCTCTTCCACAATGTTCCTTGAGCCTTGGAGGGGGTGATATCAATGTCTTCTTTAGGACTGAGCACTCAAGACACATCTATACTCAGCAACTTGAGCAGTCCCGCGTCTCTGCATTCTCTTTCCTTTACTAATCGGGTTGAGAGCAGCCTTTGTATATAGGCATAAATGTGAATACTAAGAAGACAGTTTGACATCATGCCCTATTTTGCAAAACAATAGTTGTAAATTCCCCCTTAGGACCCATGACTTTCCTAGCCATGGGTTTTTGACCAGTTTAATAGTTCTAGGCATGAATTTCCTCCTGTGGAGAGGGTCTCAAATCCAATGAGAAAGCAGCTGGCTGCCTTCTTGAGAGTCATAACACTATTGCCTGGCAGGTCAGTATTGTGTCATGGAGGTCAACCTCTGGATAAGTTTGTTGATGCCTATTCTCCACTAGCTGCCTGTATAGCACCTTTTGTACTATGAAGGTTAGCCAACAGGGAAGACACTTCCAGTTCAGTTCCAGATTGATTTCTTTAAGTCTTACACCAAAGTATATGGTCTCTTCAGCGGTTAGGTCTTACTTTCTAGTTCTGGTTGGCCCTTAAGAGCAATGGCAATAGTCTGTTGTTTTGAAGGCCTATGGGGCCATCCTGATCAACAGTTCCTATACCCAGCGCTGGGATTTGATTTGCTCACTCATGGCATCAGCGTTTTCATCAGACTGCTCTGTGAATTTAATTTCCTTTTAATAGTTTCCTTTTAGAATATTTATTTATTTACGTATTTTGGCTATCTTTTTCTGCACTGTGTAGGCTAATGTTCTTAATAATTTTGATCCTACAACTCATTTTGAATGGAATTTTTATCGCTGTCGTTTTTGTTCCTGTTTTCTTTTTTCTTCTGTGTGAACTTTTCCAGAGTTTGTTGGTGGTGGCGGTGGGTGTGCTGGGGATTAAACCCAGGGCCTCAGGCATGCTAGGCAAACACTCTACCACTAACCTGTATCCCAGCTCTTTCTTTTTGTTCTGATTTGCTTGTGACCGTTACCTCCTATCTGTGACTCTAACATCATCCCCTTCCACATGCAGGTCTTCTGATTTTCAGCGACACTGATAATCTCATGTTACGTTGACTGAACCAGTGGATAGCCAGTTTCAATTCTTGGCCATGGACTAGCAGGACACTTTTGCTCAGATCCTTTGTTTTGTTCCAAGTCATCTTTACAGACTGGACAAACTAGTTTTGCCTTCTATTTCTAAGGAGTAAGTCAGACTCTGACTTCCCTTCCCACATCCTCTCCTATCATTCCCAACCTCACATGAACTCATTCCTCCCCGATTACCCCTAGCAGTGCTCCACCAAGCTGCTTCCAGAGCTGAAACCCAGTAGATACCATAGTTCTGCAAGTTGTTCCTCTTGTGGTCCAGAGGATCCTAACCTTGGATTTCAATCAGATCATATCTTTTGCTTTGCTTTTATTTTTTTATTTTATTACCCAGTTTTTGCAGAAGAGGAGACTTGACAAGCAGTCAAGACATCTGTTCCACCTTCTTCTAATGCTTTCCTCAGAGTTTCAGTCCCCAATGTAGGCAAGATTCATCTGAGATTTTAAAATAGACTTTTCATTTTAGGAAGCCTTTCTAAAAAATGTTTTTATTATACAACCTTCAGCTATATACATGTATTTATGTACAGATATTGTGTGTGTATTTTTTAGTAGGCTTTTGAACTAATACATTTCTCTCTGGTTTTTAACACCACCTAAGCATTATTTATCAGCCTATCCACCTTATAGTGATCGGTTGCCAATAGTTCCTCAGCTAAGGTTGGGGCCTCCTGCCCATTTCCCAAGCTCTAATTTTTGTCTGATTGACTTTACATGGGTCTTGTGCAGGAACTAGGAAAATGGAAGGGAACCTTGAAAGGAAAGGGAAAGAAAGAACCCAAGAGAGTGGGGTAGTAGGAGTCAGATGTTTCCAAGGGGGAAACGGGAGAAAGGGGAGTATCTAAAACTGGGAAGGGAGAAGGGAAGGACATACAAAGAACCATGGGGGTAAAGTGGAAGAAGGAGCTCAAGACAATGGGCATAATAGGAAACAGGTATTACCAAGGGCTAATTTGGGGTGCTTTAACCGGGAAGGCAGCTGGGAGGGTTAGACAGGAATAGAGGAGAAATATTGCACAAAAATTCAGTAAAAAATACACTGAAAAAAATAGCATAAAAATGTTTTTACAGAAATATTTTTTTTTGTTACTCAAAATATGATTTAAGCCTTATTACATAATCAGAGTAGTCTGGACTTTTCTAAGTAAAAGATTTAGATAAGAAACACTGCAGGTGGCTAGGGGATAATATACCATGCATGTGATTGTCTCCTGGGGTATTATTGTTTTCTGTGCTAATTTCCATGAAACCCAAAGTTTTATGAAAGATTCTGTCTACATCTAACATGGCATAGGCTTACACACATTTTATTGGCTACTTTAGTCCAAGGCTTGTAAGCATAGTCTAGTTGTGACCAGGAGAAAGTTCTGTTAACTCGGGCTGGCAATTGCCAAGTTACTGTCTAAAGCAGTCTAGAACTTAGTTGCCCCTGCCATGTGATACTTTCTATATCTCAATTATTCTATTTTATTTCTTTTTTTCTGTTACAACAGGTTGGCCATTAGCTACATGGAATTTAATTGTCAACATGTTCCTGGGCTTTTAATGTGTCATTTCATATAATCTCGTGATGTGACCAGAAGCTGGCAGGAATGTTTGATTGACAAATTTATTATTTTTAATTTGAGAAGGAACTTTGTACCTTAGTAACAGAAGTAAGACATATTTCTGAAAAACTGTAATTTGGAAAAGTATTTTTAAGGGGCAGATGAAACAGCTTGACTTAGTTCATACCGCAGTAAGGAAGACTTGTCTCTCAAGCTTTATTTTCTCTAATTTTAGTCAATGTGTATTTGTAGGTCTCCTACAATAGAAATCATTTGAAGGAAAGGAAATAGCATCATTTCTATTTCATTAAGTGCTTCTTTTTCATAGGATCCATTTCTTCTCCATCACTAATCTTTCAACTACTAACTGATCTGGATGTATTCTTTTAAATGAAACACACGAAAGTAGGCACAATTAACTTACAATAACTAGAGGCAATTCAAATGTTTTTCCTTTTTTATGGTAGGCAAATTTGCTCTAGCAATTCCTAAGAAATGACCAATTTAGCGCTTGCTTTCAAATGTGTTTAAATGTGAGTTTCAATATAAAAATGACTATTCCTTGACTTTTGTAAATAAGGAAATTGAATTTTCCCTTGGAAGCCTCTATATCTTCTGTCCCAAAGAAAAGACTCATTATTTTGTAAATAAGATATGTGCCTCAATTTTACAGGTTTTCTCTGATTCCCTAAGTCTGCGTAGTCAATTGAATGGGTTCGTCCAAATCAGAGATATAGGACATACTTTATAATGTGAGGAATGATTTTTTAACTCACATCTGTGGCTGAGAACTTTATAAGTAGAGATTTAAGAGGGCAGGTTGGAGGACTTACTGGCCTCCTAGAGTTCCTCCCAAACCTGAAATATTATTATATCAAAAGTCAGAATTTTATTGCCCCTTATATTTCCATAAAGAAAATTAAAATCGTATGCTGCACAGCAAGCTCAAACCATTCAGAACGCTCATAAATATTTTTAAAGCCAAAATTACAACTGTTCCACAACTCTGGATACCATGTAGGGCTCAGTGTTCACATTGTTGACATGTGTAGTAGCAGTACTTACTGTATTTTAAGCACCACTATTCCACAAGAGCAACCTTTGGTGGCAATGTGATAGCCTGGTGACAAAAAGCTCCCCCATACCACACACCCACTCCATAAGGAAGACACTGTGCGTCCTTGTCTTTGTTAGGGAAGAAGATAGCAATCTGTCTCAAATATACAACCAATGAAAGTACATGGAACATCCAGGGTCCTAACCCATGGACATCTTCTTCTTTCTGTACTTTAATGCAATTTCAATGTGGAATTTGATTAATTGCACATGAATTCAACAAAGGTTCTAACTAGTGCCACTGGTCATTTGAAGCTTGGGTGAACCTGTTTCTTGTCACTGTTTTGAAATAGAGCCGAGGCAACAGTCAAACATGAACTTTAATTAGCTTCCACTAGAACGTTATACAAAGATGTAAGCAGTGTGAAATCCTATGCAAAATGGAAGTTTCTCAGAATTTGACTAAGTGGGATGAAATTTGTTATTATTATTTCATGTGCTTTATTTGGCGATGCTAGCATTGAACCCAGGACATGCATGCTGCACAGCAATTTATCAAGGAGCGACACCCCCGCTCTTATTACTTAGTGTTTCTATTGTCTCTCACACTCCCACTCTCAGAGTTTGCAGCAATTAGGTTAACAAGTCCCTAGAGGGGAGGTAAACTGTACATTGAAGTGATGATGGAAGGAATCATATGAGATAACATTTGCATTTAGAAAGTCTTTATCACAAGTTTAAGGTATTCTGATCACCTGAAAATGTCTATTTGTAGTTTTATCTATTTAATCAGATGTTTCAGGGAAATTTGTTATAATCTCCCTTTACAGAGAGGTAAAACTGCAAGTCTGTCCTTGTTGTTGAGAACATTTATGCTTAGAGTAAAACTTGGATGTATAGAGTTGACCAAATTGAGTCAAGGACCATCCCACAGTGATATCTTTGCAAGGATGCTTTTAGCTTCTGTCTTAACTGACTGAACTATAACAAGAAATAAAGCTCTATCTATTAAGCAAACAAATGAGATGTTATCTACCAGGGAGTCTTCTTCTCTGGGAAGTAAATAAGCATAGATTATTTACTTATATCTTCTTTTGCATCTAGGAGAATGCATCCAAGGATGAGCTTGCTGGGAGAGTTTTCAATATAGATCCTAGCTGTTCTTTAAATTCACGACTTTGAAAAGCACAAAGTCAGGAATTCTGGCACAGAGACTGAAAAAGTCCCCGGCAGAATCATTTGGCCCGCTGAGCTAGCCTTCATCTCCCTAGTGCCATTCCATCTCTGAGCAGGAGACATTTTCAGGAAAAGTCTTTCACAGACTTCTCTAAGTAACACCATTAGGAGTAATTTTGCTTTGGCTGAGGAGGTCAAAAGATCAGAGCTGCTCTGAAATAACTTCTAGGACTTTCCTTTGCCAAGTCCCCTCTCTTTGGAAACCTTGGACCTACTCTGAGTATGCTCTGAAAATCATTGGGTTTGGGACAAGTTTAGACTCCTTGGGACTCATCTTTCTTGACCCAAAGAGAAGTCACTCAATCTCTATTTTGTCTTAGGGAGAAGAGACTATTGGAGACTCTGTGCTTGAATGCGCTTTATGCTTTGTAGTATAGATTCTCCCCCAAATAGTAGAATTTTCTGTTTATATACAACAATAACTAGCAATGCATATATTTCCAAATATGGGAAAGGAAAGTATGAATACACATATGTGTGTGTTTACAGGATCACAGTGATGCTTATGCAGGATAAGTAGATGTTTATGTTGCGCGATTGGAAAGAACTTCCTGAGAGAAAATGTATTTCCCACAGGCTCTGCGGCATGCAGAGTCACCCATCACTTACCCCTTCGTGTAATGACAATTGCTAAAAATCCAACAGCAGCTTGAGATGGCCTACATGTTATCCTCACTGGGTAGAATATAGTACAGAGAAGAGACAAAGGGAAGAGGGCATGAGAAGTTGGGCTGAGGGTATTTTTCAGGCAGGATTTCGAAGGGCGAGGTTCCATCCAAGTAAAGTGTCTCACTGGTTAACCTAGGGCAGTCATTGGTTTGGAAATCAAAACCAAAGCAGGGTTTACTGTGGTGCACACCTGTCATTCTAGCACCTGGGAGGGAAAGGCAGTAGTAATGAGAGTTCAAACCAGCCTGGCCTACCTACTGAGGTCTTGTCTCCAAACAAAGGAAAGCAAAGCAAAATAAAACAAATCTGGACCATACTGCCAGGAGAATGAAGATTTTTAAAGGCATCTTTGTGTTACTTTTGCAAGTTTTTCAGCTACTTCAGAGTTTTTGTGGGTATAATCTATGTATAAAATTAGTCAGGAATGTATACTTACATTTGAAAGATACTGACTTGATAGCAAACACTAATTATATTGACCTGCTTCCTCAAGCACCACTTTACTTTTTATCTCTTTGTTTGTTATTGGAATATCTAGGTTCTCTTTATTTAAAAAATCAACTTGAGAAAAGTATCCCAACATGGACAGTTTTGTTGCTCTAAGAAATGTATAGAAATGATCTCTCTCTCCGAGTACACAAGAGGCTGTGCGGGGAGGGGCAGGGTGTGGTAAGGATAAAGATGGTGGGTCCTATAATATTCGGCAGCAGACCAACAGTGGAATGTACCTGCAAGGTCTGTTCTGCATCCCATGGGCAGTTGGTTGACTCTTGCAGAGTCAGGCGTGGAGGAATCAAGCCAGAGGACAAACAACTGCTGCAGGTCAGATAAATTTCATCTGCATTCTTAAACCGTGGATCTTCCCTAAGGATTTGGGGGAGAGGATGATAAAATATAAATAAATAAATAAATAAATAAATAAATAAATAAATAAATAAAATAATAAAACTAGATGAGGAAAAAGGCTAAAATGATAAATTGCAAAGTTTTAAATGGCCATTAAACTTGAGCAAGTCAAATGGCTACCAAATGGAGTCCCATTTCTCATTTTATTTATAAACATTCATATAAAATTGCAAAGAGAGAAAAAAAGGGGAAAATCCTTGAATTCCTGTGAAAGGCATTTGGTGCCTCGTATGTTGAATTACTATTAAGTATTCACCTGTCTTAAATGGGCTCTTTCGCCAGCCTCTGCATCATACATCTTAATGTCAGTAACATCTGCAACTGAATGGTAATGTGGATCAGTGAAGATAATCACCAGTTAATAAGAGCCTCAGTCCTGCTTTGGCCAGAGAACACCCTTTAATGTATTTCTTTGGATAATTTACCAGTTCAGTTTTATTAAATGTTTAAATGCTGGATTAAAAAACTGGGGGAGGGGGTTATGTACTAAATTAACTGTGAATCTGAATTTTCAGAAATCGCTAGCAGAGTCTTTACCTTGTAGCTTTGTTTTGAGCTTAAATCACAGAAGTCATCATCTGGAAATCATTCTTGATTTTGACTTGAGGACGTCTGTGGTGAAGGCATAACCTTGCTCTGACTCACTAGTCTGAGCCGTAGAGATGGGAAAAGGACAAGTGGCAACCCCATAGTCTCTCCTCCATTGACAAATCGCAAGTGTGCTGGCGCTGGTGGAGATGCTTTGACCTTTCAGTCTTTCTGTTTTTGTTGCTCTTTTTATTTTGCCACAGATTGTGATTGGTCATGAAAAATAACCCAGGGGCGATGCGGTGGGTAGTGGAGGGAAAGTGGAGGAGTGACCTGGTTTTGATTAGTTAATTCAGATTAGGGAGTAAATTTTGATTTCCCAGCTGCTGTTCAGGTTCATTGGCACTACCAATTTTTCCATTTCAACTTCCCATCTATAAAGCTGACAGTTTCCTCGGCTAGAACCCCTTTTTAATGTTCCTCTCTGGCAGAGGCTCTATGTTCTCCCCCCACCCAATGATTTCCAGTAGCCTTCTTCCCCCCACCCCAGCTTTGCCACAGCTATTTGCTCATGAGCATCAAATCTCCTGTAATTCCAGTCCTGGCAGACCCTTAAAAATGTAGCAATGCACAGATGTGCAGTGAAAATTTAAAAATGTGTACTGTCTTTTAGGAATAGGAACACTGACTGTCACATAAACCTCTCATGTCCCCCTTGCCACCTTCCCGAGCTTAGGTAACCCTTCCTTCTGGGTTTATGTTCGTTGTTCTTAGGTATGTGGTCAGCCTAGCCTTTCAGTGCTTGCGTTTTTCCCATATCTTTTTTTTCCATGCCAAATAGCTTACTGGTTTTATGATGTGGGCAGAGGCTGACAAGGGAATAGCTTGAGTCCACAGGCTCCATTTTCAGCCTTGGCCTGGGCTGTGTTTTAATATAGGCCTTAGTTAGAGACAAAGTCTTGTTCTTCACAAAGCTCCCTTTTACAGTTTAAATAAAGAAATGATAAACATCAAAAGATCAACAGTTTTCCAAAGAAGCCAATATATAATAGTCATGCCCAAGAGCGCTGTTATAACTGAAAACCCTAAAATGAGCATGAATTGTAGCTTTGTTCCATTTTGTTTTCCCTCCCTCTAATAGGGTCCCTTCAAAAGACAGAGGCATGAAAGAAGGGAGGGAAGTTTGAGAATTGAGACTGAAATGAGTCTGATCATTTAGATGTAATGAGGCAAAGAAACAATTTTCAGTTCAGGAGGCTTTTTTTGTTGCTGTTATTGGGGTGGGTGTGGGTAGGTGAAAAATAGCTTTTGCGATCCAGTTGCAAAGTAAGTCCTGTCATGTGAGCCAGCAGCATTAACTTAACCAGATGAAGTGTTTTGTGGGTATGTGTGTGGTGGGCCAATGGAAGAATCCTCCTGAGGATGTTCTTGAGAGAGAGAGAGAGAGAGAGAGAGAGAGAGAGAGAGAGAGAGATAGAGAGAGAATATACACGTGTGTATGTCTGTGCACATGATCCCCATTAAAGAATATGAAGTCTCAGGTCTTCTATTTTAAAGGTGGGCGACAGTCCTTAAAATTGCTGAATGAAATCTCCATGTCTTTCAGGAAAATACCTTCTCTTTTAGGAACCTTGATGAAGTAAAGAATTCAGAGATACTGGTTTAAATCATGCATTGGTATCAGGCAGGTCAACACAGTTAGTGCCTCTACATTGTTCTCTGCTTGGTTCCATCATGAATATAGGAAAGGTTGCTTGCATCCAGGTCAGCTGGGTGGCCTGCATGTCACCTGACAGGTTGTTTCCTCTAGCTTGGTGAGTTTGTAAGTAGGTCTTTTCTCTTTAATGACCTGAAGTGTGTGAAGACAGTACCTATCTGAGCTGGGGAGTTAATCAGTGCTTCAACCCATAAGGCCTTGAACACACTGGGGAAAAGACACTGCTATGTTACTACCATAGTCAAAACAAGAAGTTAAGACTGGGACTGCTATGCAAGAAATTCAGGCTAATGCCTTTCTGTTTGTAGAGAGCCCACCCAAAAGATGATGCAAACTAAAACGGACTGACCTGCTGTGTCACTGCAGCCTGCCAAGAGGGGCAGAGGACAGCTGTGGTTCAGTGATTGGGACACCGACCTGGAAACACAGAAATGTGGTTCCGGTTTCTGCAGCAGCACTGATCGCTCCCTGAAAGGCACTTCTCCTCTCAAAGGTCACAGGCCAGCATAATGGAGTCATTTTTGTGCTTTGTTCTGTCCTCCTATGAAATGGCATGGCACCATGTATGTGCGTCAGCTTTGAGTTCTTCAGTGGCAAGGTACTCTGGAAATCTGAGCCTTAACATGTTGTTTGGAGGATCAACCACTTTCAGATATGGATGGCTGTCAGCAATCCGGTGCACCAAAGCTGAGCATCCCCTAAGCCTTTCTAAAAGGCAACATTTAGCATCATTGTGCAGACCCACTTTAAGTATTGACACCTTGAAGTAAGATCCACTTAAGGACAGGCTGAAAAACAGCTCTTTTTTTTTTTCATATCCTGTCTTCCGTTTGTACATGGAAAATAAGGAGATTTATGAAACGGCAATGCAAATCTTCACGCTAATCAACAAAGTTTAGGGAAAAACAAAAAACAAAAAACAACCAGCCGGTGGCAAGTGTACTGCTTCAGCCTGCAAAAGATAAAGGACGCTAGCACATATCGGTTAGCCTAATTTATTCAGAGCCATTGCCATATCACAACCTTGTGTTTGATTTTCTTATAAACTAATAATTTCTTGAATGAACTAATACTCTTCAGCCACTTGTGCCTCTACCTTGTAGAAGTTTTTTATTGTTGTGTATGCAACTAAATTGAAATATCTTTCACTTGAAATATTGACTTTAATATCTCATTTGAAAAATTCATGAAGCCTTTGATGTTAAATCCATACTCAATTTAGCCAAATGCCATTAGAATATGCAATACGCCTGAATACAGAAAGCATTATTGTCTGTGTTTCTGCAGAAGAATTACATTTTATGACTGTAACGTCAGGATCTTTTTTGGATTTGTGCACGAGGAAAAGAAAGGGAAGGCAGCACATTAGATGCAAAATGAAAAGTGGTATTGATTAGGCTCTCATTTACCCACTCTCTGTCTCATTCCCTAAATGCATAGAAATAAGGGTTGTGCCACTGCAGCTAACAATGCTCTATAATGAATGGAACAATCTTTAGAAAATTAGTGTGAACATGCATGAGAGTGCACAGATGTTGCTCCGAGTAACTGTCATACATTTCTTTTACATCTCCATTTACATAAGTCTCTTTATTTCCTAATAGTATCATAATAGAAACATGACAATAGTTAATGATTTCATAAAACACACAATGTAAAGGCTGTCAGAAGAGTAGAGCGTTAATTGAAACCTATAGCTGTACTGCATTAGAATTACATTTCCTAAATGAGTCGTGATAAAAATACCCCTCTTGAAAAGAGACAAAGACAGGTATTTTTGTTTCTTAAAAAAATTAACAACAAAAAACTCAAGCTTTCAACAAATTAAAACTTTCCACCCCCAGTAAAAACCAGACCATCAAATATTGCAGAGTCCACTGCACTCATAGAATGTTTTTAGCCTTTAGTAATTTATAGGCACTTTCCCCCCCGTGTATCGATCACATTTTAAAAAGTAAACTGCATTAACATTTTAGAGTATAATGGCTCCAGAAACTGTTTGATTTTATCACTAGTAAAACATCATGGCGGTGCCTTCTCAGCTAGCGCAGATACCAGACACCTCTTTTTGAATGAAAGGGCTGACTGCCCAGGGCGTGTGTCTACACAGGTATTCCACCATGCCAGGAAGGAGCAGGCTGGAGAACGGTGCTGCGATAGCCCGTGATAGTGTTTAAACTACAAGGAACACATTTGTGAAATAAGAACAGAGGAGGTGGCGCAGAGAAAACAAGAGGCCTGGGAGCTCGGTATTCAACGAGGTAACTGTCAAACCAGAAGACTTAAAAATGCGTTTGCGTGTCTGATGTGGCCTTTGAGCTCCCCAATGAAGCCCCGGGTCGCTGCCTGCTCTGCAGCACCATCTGCTGGTCAAGACAGACTCTCTGCCATTGCGGGTGGGGAAGTGAAGGGCTCTGCCTGACAAAGGTCACCACTGACTTCAGTTACTGAAGGTTGAGATTTACACCAAACTGGGAAAGAGGCAGGAATGACAGTCATGTTAGAGGAGACTAATTGGAACCGGACCAGCTCTGCAAGAATGGATCAAAGTGGTTATTCGCAATGTATTTTTTAAAGATGAAAAGAATGCGGAGCCCTTTTCTTTTTTCTTTTTCTTTTTTTTCTCATTGAGAGGGAAGTAAAGAATTGTGCAGTTTTAGAACAAGACTGAACCATCTATGAGACAATTTATTCTCACCTTGATCCTTCAACATCTTGTGTATCGTCTATTCTATTAAATTAAGGCATTACTGAAATATGTTTAAAATTGAACATCATTCATCACAGAGATTGAGTTAGAATATCTACATAATATTTACACATCTCAACAGGAAAAGTCATTTTTCTTTTCAGTAGTTATCATTTTTGAAAACCCAGGTTGACTTGTAAGCAGCCGTCTGTCTCCTCCCTTACTAAGCATTTCCTTAGCTGATGTATTTCACTGATTTGATCTCACTGATATGGTAATAAAATCATTGGTCACTCAGACACACCGAGCTGGTCGCCATGTGTTAAATCACCTGCTGTGAATTCAGATAGAGGTATACAGATGGGACTTGGGGACCCAAATGTGTTAATCTGAGAAATCCCTGGGTAATATCCCATGGATTACAATGCTACTGAAATTTACGGTATATTACTGCAAGTTAAATACTTCTAGAATTAATTATTAAAAGTGTATTTACCAAGGTTTAGCAACTATTTAATATGTGTTGCTTCCCAATGGGAGATTAGCCTGTCTGAGGGCTATGGAATCCTGGGGCCTTTAGAATTTATTTAACAAATGATAAGCACCTGATTAAAAATAAATTAAATGCTAGTTAAAAGTATTTAAGAAGCTCATTTAAATTGTTTCATTAAGAGGGAGTTTCCCCATCCCATCTTTATTGTTTTAGAATTTGCAATTTTATATACTGGGGGAAGAAACAAAATGGCTACCAGAGAATGATTATGTGAACAGCAATATTTCTTAATTGGGTTTTTTTTCTCTCTTATAAGAGTTTCGTTTTTAAGGCAATTTTAGCTTTTTTAAACTCCATAAAAACAAATAACACAATAGAAATTTGGAAGAAAGTTTTTGTTTGTGAACAGGTCCTCTAATTGTAGACTTGTATTTTAAGGATTTGCTTGTTTTTTTTGTTTTTTTTCTTTTTCTATTTTCATCCTGGGCTACATGTGTGGGTGTTCCTGATTCCATTTTAAATGATTTTTCTAGAGCCTGAGATATGATAATTCATGCAAGTCAGACTTCTCTCTTGTGTAGTCTTTCATAGAGAAGAGAGAACATCATGATCTCTTCCATTCTTTTGGATGACTCAGTGTTAACTGTGACTATTTGCCAACCATGGCACCTGGCCTATTCACATAATTTTTCTTTGAGGTCAAGTGTTAAACAGTGACCACACTTGCAACTTTATATGCAGGATATGTACAATGCTAGTATGAATCACGGGCATTCACGAGCTGAGACCAATGTTGTCCTTCCCATTCATACAAAGCATCACACTTTTAGTTTTTAATCTTTGTGTGTGTGTGGCCATGTATGTGTATGTTTGTGTGTGGTGGGCATGTGCCACAGCATGAGTGTGGAGGTCAAAGGACAAACTCTGGTGTGGGTCCTTTCCTTTCACCTTAAAACAGATAGGTGTCATTGTTAGATTTGCTGCTGTGTATGCCAGGCTAGTTTGCCAACAAGTTTCTGGGGACACTTCTGTCTCTGCACCTCCATCTTCCTGTAGAAGACCTGGGATTATGGACCTGTGTGAGCTACTAGTAGCATCTGACTTTTATGTGGGTTTATGGGAATCCAAACGCAGGTCCTCAGGTTTGTGCAGCAAGTGCTTTGCCTACCAAGCCATCTCTCCAGTCTGAAAACAGGATTCTTTTGAGGCAAAGTCAGAAAAGCAATGGGAATTTCATGTCAAAACAAGACTAAAGACATGTTGAAAGATGGAATGCATGTTTTGTTTCAATACTTAAATTATGTCCCATGTGTCTGAAATCAGAATCATTAACTCTGAGCTGCTTCTGTCTTTTTAAAAGTGTAAATTCCTTTAGACTAGGGAGAGTCTCCATCTTCCATCCTTAGGAGACATCCTGGCTAGTACATTAACACAAGCTACTACAATAGTGTCACCTTCAAAGCATGGAGGTGTGTAAGTGCTGTGGATTCGTGGTGATGTGTAAGATTTGTTAAGGTAGAATAAAGTAGAAGTGAAGAGTTGGAACAGAATACAGAAGCCAGGCCCTGGTGAAGAGAAGCATTGCCTCAGGTCAGGAGGCTCTGGCTGTTCCTTGTTATTTACAAGCATCACTGCAGCAGAGGTCCCCGAGATGAACAGCTGGGTGTCCTTAGGTAACACATTGAGATAACAACCCAGGCACAGAGCATAATAAAAAAAAGTGCAGCAGATACATTGGATTAATTCAGAAAGGACATTCCTACTGCTGGTCAATTATAGGCCAAAGAGGATGTAGTGATCTGAATCTCAACCTGTACTTTTCATCATAGGAAAATCTTTCCAGAACCCAATCCTGGATTGATAAAGTGCCAGGAAATAGGAGAACCTCATCTTGATTCCAATACAGAGTCTAAGATTGACTTGTGTGGGTTGCGGCTAAGAACTGAAAGTCGATGATAATAATTGAGTCAGTTTATCTTAAAGATTGGGGATAATCAACGGAAAAGATAAAAGGAGTTGTCCCTTTCATTTATCAAGCAGATCTTAGAACCAAAAGACACAATTACTTATGGTGCCTGCTTGAGGAAACTCCAGAAGAAATGTCCTATTTATACACCAAAAGATCCTGAAGGTTAGAGCATGGAACTGGAGCGTCCTACAGTTAATAGAGGTAGATGGAACTCCATAGGAGGAGTAAATACAAGCAAGTAAAAATAGACTGTGCCTTGGCAGTGGTCCTTGGCCATAATCACTGGTCAGGCAGCAGCTGAGGTCTTTATGTTACCAGAAAAGGCTTTGAAATCTCTCCTGGCTCAGCTTCCACCCTCATGGCTCCCTGAGCAATGTCGATAACAACTAGCCAAGAGACCGACGGTATTGCTGAAATTGCCTCTTTGATCTCAAACAGAGCCATCCTCTGTCCATGGAGAACAGCCAGCATGTGAGCAGAGATGGCAAGTTAGGCCCTAAATGCATCCCATTGTACTTGGGTGGTATCATTCCACGGGGACCTTTCAGGATGGAGGGTGTCCGTTGATATTTTATGCTGCCAGGCAGTATTGGTAAACGTTGGGCAGTTTTGTCTTGGAGTGGGACTCTTAGAAGTTGTCTTTGGTTTCCAGTCGCTGTATATGACTACATGTAATTATCAGAATGTTTAAGTCTGGCATTATAGGAAGTCTCACATGCTGAGTGGAACTCTTTCTACTTTGGATTCTTTCCTAATAGTGGAAAAAAAACCTCTTTCTAGTGTATTAACACCAAAGCCAACTCATTCCCAGTACTTGAAACTAAAATGAACAAATCAGCTTATTTCCCAAACAGAAAATGTTTCTGATAAAGTATCAGGGAATATGGAGTTGGCTTCAAAGAGCATGGCTTTGTAGGTGAGTACTCACATCTTGGGTGTTTGGTACTCTGTTCTCAGCTGGTTTCTTCAAAAAAGGGAGAAGCAAAACTATCCCAGTGAATGCAACCCAAAATTGAAGGAGTGACAGGCAGGCCATTGAGAAAGCATAAAATAATTTCTGATGATAGCTAGTGTTAATGGTGCTAAGTTCTTGCTTACACAACCTGATTCCTTTACTCACAGCCATCTTTCAAGTAGATACCATCATCTCTGTGTCTTTTTTAGATGAATAAAACTAGTTCTGAGAGAGAGAGAGAGAGAGAGAGAGAGAGAGAGAGAGAGAGAGCGAGCCAATTGTTGCTCAGTTGGTAAGCCACAGAACTGGTTCTGACTGTGAGCTTATCTACTACAAAGCTTTGAAGGCTTAGACTGCAAGAGCATTATCACTCCAAAGTCTAGGACTGTAGGGAATTAAAGGTTAAAGAAAACCATTGTGAATGAAATTTAAGACCTTCCAAAGGCATAAAAGTGCGTGACCATGATGCGCCTATCTCCCCAAACAAAGGCCACACCTACCGATAGGCAGAACTTCACTCTGATGGTTTTGCTGTACCTCCCTGTTGTGAGGTGATACTGATATTCATTGGTGCATTGTCCTATACTCTCTCCAATTACACGTTTCCCCCTAAAGCAATGCACTTTTCTGTTTTGCATCATTTTCTGGAAAGCTCTGATAGAAGAATTACTTTGGAAGGTGGAGAGAAGGAGGCTGGAGGTGAAGATAGCACCCCTAGAGCTCTTCTCCTGTGGGAGTGTGTGCACTGTAAAGCCTGTGCTACAGATTTCTGGGACTTTCTCAGGACTCTGTGAAAGGTCTCAGTGATTTTTGTCTGCATATTTTTCAGGGAATATGATTCTGAGCCCCAAGTTTTCAAAATAGATCTTAAATCATTTGCCCTTTCCCGTAACTGGTGACAAAATCAACCTTGCTCTCTCGTCTGCACGAAATGGTTAATTTTCTTGGATTTTGTGTTTTCTGGCATTTGGAAAACATGCCCCCGGCCCCAAGAAGTTAAAATTCTCATCCGTGCCTGGTGCTCTGTGGCAGCTGCCTGCCTGGTGGCTTCTGGTGGTTCCGTGAAATGTGTGGGCAGAGGAACAGAAGGGCCAAGATGGAACAGAGCGACTGGAATAGCATTTGCCTTCAGTTTCTGCAGCTGAAGCTCGAGAGTCTTGGGAGGACACTGTGAGGAATATTTTAAAATCACAGGTGCACTTTTCCCTGAAATTTAAAGGCACATGGCTAAGGCAGTTTCTGGAACACTCTCAGGAAGTGGCTGCTGGTTGCTTCTTTCTAAGCTGAGGTTCTTGTGGGCCCTTTGCAGGCAGAGGGGAGATGAGCTAACTTTACTTTCAAGAATAAATGAGTTCAAGACAGCTGCTTCCCCCTCACCGGGGATGGAGCCTACAGGATCTCAAGGAGGACTTTCAAAAGAAATCACAAAAATAGTTTTTTTTCAGTCGAGCCTAACCCAGGAGTGTACTAATTTACTTATGTCAATGAATATCACACACCTCTCTGGTTTGGCTCTGAGGTGGAATGTGATTGCTCTTCACGGACTCTGAACCACTTTCAAAAGTGAAAGGAAAGGGCTTCCCGTGGTCAGGATTTCCCTTTACTTTGTAAAGTCTGAAATGCCACCTGTGTAGTGTTGCTTAAGGAAACAGAAGGTGTGGGTAAAAGAGAACTACCTGAAAAATGTGATCCAAAGTTCTAAAGTTATACATCTCATCAATGAACTTTTTAAAAAATACTTTACTTATTATTTTTATTTTATGTGTATGAGTATATTGCCTGCATGCATGTGCGTGCACCCATGTTGTGCAATGCCGTGGAGGTCAGAGGAGGGCTTCGGATTCCCCTTGAACTGGAGTTAAGGATGGTTCGTAGCCGCCATGTAGGTGCTAGGAATCGAACCCGGGTCCTCTGCAAGAGCAGTCAGTGCTCTTAACTGCTGAGCCATCTCTCCAGCCCCCTCAATGAACTTTTTTGAGTATTTATCTTCAGATATGTATATTTATTGATTAAAGAATTACGTATACTGTTGTATGAATATGTTAGTCCATAATAGACTATATGTAAATATTTTGGCTGCCAGAGATAAATCTAAAGTAAAATATTTTAAATAATGATACAAAACCTTTTCTTTCACACAAATCATTGTTATGACTGTGATTAAATATAATTCAAAAATGTTTTACATCTTGGTTTAATGCTTTGTGATATGACATCCGCTTTAAAATTCATATCTAAAATTTTTGTTTTAAAGGCTGTTAAGCTATAAAGAACACTTTATCAAAGTGTAGGTATGTATTAGTGACTTGTTCCACTGCTGTGACAAAATACTTTGACAAAAGCAACTCCAGGAAGGCAAGTTTTATTTTGGTTCAGAAATGGAAGGGCAGTCCATCAAGGCGGACAAGGCACAGCAGCAGGAGTGTCAGGTGGATGGTCATGGCAAGCCCACAGTTAGGAACTGAGAGATGGATGTGAGTGCTGAGTTCGCTTTCTCGTCTTCATGTAGTCCAAGATCCCAGCCCATAGAATGATGCCACCCATAGTCAAGGTGGCTCTTTTCAATTAACTGAATCTAGATAATCTCTCACTGGCATGCTTAAAGGACAGCTGATCTAAATAGGCCTGGACACTTGTCTCCTAGGTGATTCTGGATCCCATCAAGTGGACAATCATTATTAACCATCACAAGGGACAAAGGGAAAAGTCAGAGTGGCTGCATGTAATAATTTGTGATCTCCAGATTTTAATTTATCCTCCATCATTAGAAAAGCATTTGTGTTATTCTTGAGAAGCAAATATTCATCCTTCCTGATTAGTCGGTTGTCTTTGCAAACTAATTAGAATCCATACATTCTTACATATTTTTAGCAAGTGAATTAAAATTCTTCTGAGAGTTTTGATGTGCAGGATTTTTAAACAGGTTGTAATATTCTGTTTTCAAGTTGTTAAGAGTGTGTGGAGATGGGAGCTTTTCATAGGTGACAGATGCATCATTCTCAGTGGTAAAATTATATTACAATGGAAATGGTTCTTATGCCAATTTTTACTCATCTTTCCATAGTACAAGTTTTAGTCCTTTAAAAAATACAGTATTTTTTCATCTATGACTGAAACAATGAATGAGAACTTAAGGACCAAATTAAGTATATTTTCTTCAGAAAAACAATCACCAAATTTATAGACCTCTTGTCTTTGCAAAAGGAAAATACAGATTTTCACTGGCCCTTTCTATACCATTACCAAGAGTTGTAGATATTTTGCTACATTTTAAATGCTTTGTGTTCCACATGATTGTTGTTAATGCTGGAGGACTTTGATGAGTTAGCTTATGAATGATACCAACCAAAAGGTAAAGAAGGTATTCGAGGGCATCAATGTCTAACTCTTCACACCCATTTATGGATATGAAATTTATATATTTGCTTGGTAACAAGCAAAATTTGCTTCCGTGCTCTTATGGACGTTCAAGAAAACATACAACAAGCATCACAACAGTGCATCAGTGTGGTGGCCCAGAGGTTCTTCGATCCACGGCCCTCCTGCACTGTATACTTTCTTTTCTTTTCTCTAGCCATTTCCTGTGTGATATGTGACACACGACTATGTTCAAGACTAAATGAGAGTATCTGTGTTAATTATTAGGGAGCCTTTTGTACAGGAAAGATACATAAGTTAAAGAATTAGTATTTTTCCTTACTACTAAGTTTTACCACCTTTTGTACCCCAGATTAGAAGCTGTTCTTTATAGCACTGATTCCTGTTATAAGGTGAGTCATTCTGGGTAGTGGAAGTACCGGAAATAATTATGTTACTTAGGACTAATTAATTTGACTTGTTTTTTTTTTTTTTTTTTTAAATAGACTTTGATAGGGTGAAGTGAATAGTCTTGATGCTTGATGGTGGTGGGAACCTATTGAAATTCAGAGACACAAAAGGTTATGTGCAGATATACTAAGAAGCATAATACAAAATTAGGAGATTTTATAAAGTAAATTCTTTCTTCCTACTATAGTGAGAGTACACTGCTCAGAGAGTAGCTGTGTGCTGGCCACCGAGGTATGGCTAGCCATAGCATGGAGACAGAACATAGCTCCCAGCTGTGGTGAAAGGGTTTGGGTGAAAGCACAGGGGGTTTGGTGAATGGGTAGTTGGTTGGTTGCCATCCCTTGGAATGTAAATACAGCCTGGTATTCGTTCTGGAGTCTAGCATTTAAGAGTTCAGATAGCTTATTTAGCTAGGCTATTTTCCAGTGGGGGTGAGTGAGGTGGATACTCAGTTTAAATGTTTTCTAGTTGAGCTCCAAACCAGGTGAATGGCAAAAGGTAGTATTTACAGACTAAATCCTTTTGTAAAAGCCACTTGGGGTTAGGAGCTTCCTTTGCTTTATTTTGAGCCTTTCAGCAGAAGGGGGTGGACTCTGTTTTATACATTGTGTTGTTTTATTTTCTAACCTGGCAGTGTATCACCTCGGTGCATCACCACAGTGCATGACCACGGTACATCACCTCGGTTCATCACCTCGGTGCATCACCACGGTGCATGACCACGGTACATCACCTCGGTTCATCACCTCGGTGCATCACCACGGTGCATGACCACGGTGCATCACCTCGGTGCATCACCTCGGTGCATCACCACGGTGCATCACCTCGGTGCATCACCACGGTGCATCACCTCGGTGCATCACCTCAGTGCATCACCACGGTGCATGACCACGGTACATCACCTCGGTGCATCACCTCGGTGCATCACCTCGGTGCATCACCATGGTGCATCACCACGGTGCATCACCTCGGTGCATCACCTCGGTGCATCACCACAGTGCATGACCTCGGTGCATGACCATGGTGCATCACCTCGGTGCATCACCACGGTGCATCACCATGGTGCATCACCTCGGTGCATCACCACGGTGCATGACCTCGGTGCATGACCATGGTGCATGACCTCGGTGCATCACCTCGGTGCATCACCACGGTGCATCACCACGGTGCATCACCATGGTGCATCACCTCGGTGCATCACCATGACCACGGTGCATCACCTCGGTGCATCACCACGGTGCATGACCTCGGTGCATCACCACGGTGCATCACCTCGGTGCATGACCATGGTGCATGACCACGGTGCATCACCTCGGTGCATCACCACGGTGCATGACCTCGGTGCATCACCACGGTGCATCACCTCGGTGCATGACCATGGTGCATGACCACGGTGCATCACCTCGGTGCATCACCTCGGTGCATCACCTCAGTTCTTTCCTTAACTTCCCTCCTGTTATGTTATCATGCCTACTGTTTGCTGTGGAATCCCACTAGAAAATGGAAGTCACTTCCAGCAGTGGGCATCTTTATGTTGCTCATCACTATGAATGATCACCACTGGATCATGGAATTAGATAATGACTTCGTTAAATCTGACATGAGAAGAAAAAGACAGGCATTTATAATACAGTATTCTAGAACATGTGCCTTTTGATATCAGTCTGTTCTTGATTCCTAAGTAAAAGCACATCTATGTTGTAAATCCTAAGTACCATATCAGCTTATGTTATACCCCATCAGATGACAAAAGACCTTATGAAAAATCAAGTTCGTACTCCATTTGTGTTGAATTTGATACTGATGAATGGGAACTTTTTAGAGGCCTGTGATCTCCAGGCGGAGACTTTGCTGTTCACAAACTTTCTGATATGGCTTCAAAGTAGATGATGAAGGACTGAGGAAAAGTTATACTCTCAAATCCATCCATACGTTTTTTTTTCTTTTAGATGGCTAGAACTCATACATACAAGTGGGTAGTAGAGAGAAACAGTACATTATCAGTTGCTGTTTTCTATAGAACATAAACAAATCCATTCTATCTATAATGGTCCTCTCCCAATTAAAAGGAATCCATGATTTATCAAGATAAATTACATAAAAGGTTATTAGCTGAAGGATAGACAGTGTCAGTGAAAATTTAATGATAGAACTTTAAATAAATAAATAACCAAGGCTTTTAAATATGGTAGCATCATACAGAAAGGGATGATGGGCATTTTATATAATTGCATTGTTTTACATTGAGAATCTAGTTATTCAGAAATTTAAACTACAAAGATTAGACTATAGAATTCAGGAGAATATGGAAAAGCTCTTACTAGCTTCCAGAAAGCACACAGTATACTTCACAGTGAGCTTATACTGCCTGCAGTTTCTCATCTGGACCATTTCATAAAATATGGCTTTATAGGAAACACTAGGGATGTTCTAACAGATAATGAGTAATCACGAAAAGAGGGATGAGGTACTTTTAGAGGCCAAGGTTAAGTGTGACAGACAATTTGATATTATTTACTGAAATAAAAATGAAAGGTACAGTTGTTTTCATGATGTTGATTTTGAAAACATCAGAATGGTTAAATCACATTGAGTGTATTATTTGACAAGGCAGATGATTATGCAATGCCATTTTTCTTTTCTTTTCACTTTTTTTAAGCTGTGTGTGTGTGTGTGTGTGTGTGTGTGTGCAGGCACACACATGCCATGACACACTGTTGGAGATAAAATACAATTTCAGGTGTCAGTTTTGCCTTCCAAATTGAGATACCGTCTCTTTACCATTTGCTGTTGTGGGGGTCAGGCTAGCTGACCTGTGAGTTTCAGAAGACTCTCCAGTCTCTACTCTCCACCTCACTACAAGAGTGCTGGGATTACAGAGTCATTTCTGGCTTTAAGTGGGTTCTGCAGATCCAAACTCTGGTTCTCTTGCTTTACCCACTGAGAAATCTCCCTAATCCACAATGTGTTTTTTCTAAATTCTTTTAGAAAGTATTAAATAATGGTAATTTGTATTCATTGAGCATTTACTTTGAAGCAAGTATTGATTGAAAGCTTTTAAAAGTGAATTATCTCATTAAATCCTCAGAAGAACAGCATCAAGCATTCCTGTTGCCATTCCCATTTTACAGACAAGGACACACACACACACACACATTAATGTGCCCAAGGTACAGTTAGAATTGACTTGGCTTCAGCATTCACGTTTAGTCATGACTCCATACCTCCCTAATTAAAATAAATAATTGCTGCTTAAAATAAATATCTCAGTTGTCTGTAAATTTTACTTATATGAATTCCCGATGATGTGGTATAAATGAGACATTTATGCATATATTAAAATAGCTTTAATTACAACTAGGCTCCAATTATGTTACCTAGTAAAATCTTTACTGAGACTTTCTTCAGCGGCAGATAAGAATGTTTTACAATTAAAGCTTGGAGTATTTTCTGTAGGCTGAGGTTTCTACGCAGCATGAAGGTTGACAGCTTGCTGTCAAGACTCAGGAGCGTATTGAATCTATCCCCGAACTTTAGATTTAGAAAAATCATTAAGACTTGTTTTTGTTATTTCTTTACTTTGCAAAAACATTTTTTTTAACAGACAGTACAAAGGTAAACTTTAGCTTTGCTCCTGTCAGAAGTATCTAATTTCTAATTAGGGGAGCCTGAATTAATGAGATTTTCCTAAGTAGTTTGGATAAGCCTTGGATGACTGACTTTAAGTAAGTGATGTGGTTTTAAAAAAAGAAAAGAAACAAGTTAATCATTTGTTGCTTTCATAATTGATCAGTCCGGCATCTCTCTCAGAGCTTGGTAATTAGGCACTTGTTACAGATGCTATGTGACTATGCGATGAGAGATGAGAAAGTAGAGGCAGTCCAGAAAGGAGTAAACATGCTACTGTGCGCCTCACTTCCCACACACTGGAAGGAACAGGAGCGTCATGGTAACCGGACCAGGAGCCTGGCCTATGAGCGGGCATGACCTAGCAAAGGCCATGCCAACTACAGCTTGTTCACAAATTAGTGTCATCCCTGTGACAAAGTTAGGGCTAGTCCTAGCTGTCCATGCAATTACATCTCTCTACAGCCTCCTTCTGTGGCCACGGGGTCTTGGAAACAACTAGAAATCAGGCCAATTGAAAATACATTCAGGTCAATTGCAGCCATTTGAAAATACATTGATCGTTATACTATTTTACAGTGATGAAGGGAGCCACACTCTAGGGTATGGTAGATGCTTTTAATAGTGTATCAGAAGTGCTTGACAGTGATTCTATGACAAACAAACAAAACTGACAATGTCAATCATCAAGGAGTTGATTAGACTCCGGGTTAGTTATCTTCCCGAACTGCAGAAAGAGTATTTCCAGACAGTGAGAATTTCATACATGAGCATTATATTTGCATTATTTTCACCCCCCCAGCTTCTTGACTCACTTTATGTTTATGGACTATCCCCAACTGCACAAAGCAATATCTGTGGGAATACATACAGAGCTCAGTGGTAGAGCACTTGCCTAGCACAAACAAGCCCTTGGGTTCAGTCTCCAGGACCGCAAAGAAATAAAAGGAGTAGAAGAAGCAGTATCATTAGGAGAGTCGAGTTTAGCAACTTGAAGACTCTATTGTGAACAGACAAAAGCCAGGCCAGCCCAAACTGCTGCTTAGTCCTCACCCTTCTACGTACGTGCCCTCATAACCCACTTCTTCTAATGGGTAATGAATTACCTCCCCTGTTTCCCTGAACTTCAGCCTTTTTGAAAAGGGCTACATGGAGAAATGCGTTGATGTGGAACAACTGGGTAAGATGAGACACTCTGCTCAACCCATGTTATTAAAGAAATTGGTTCACCTTTTTGATTCTTTGTCATTGTAGTTTCAGCCATTCATTTGTTCAATAAGCAGTTTGGTATGTTCTGGGGAATAATGAATATTGATCATAAAATCGATCACTTATTAAGAAACAGACTAAGGGAAATTGTTTATCCAATCAATTGTAATTTTTGATTTGTTATTTATATTTTCCAATTTCTTCCACCCCTCCCTGAGGCTCTCCTCTCATGAACACCAAGGCAAGGGCAGAGAAATACTGGCTGAAACTTCTATTGGAACACAAAATCTGCCGTATATATTATGGATCACGCTGGATGAAAGAGCTTATAACAGAATGGAATGTGATTGAGAACTCAGACAAGGCCGTCTGCACCTGTGGCTATTGAGCTCCAACCCTACATAGTAACAGGATCTCCTAATAAGGACATGCACTTACTCTGTGGTGTGTAAGTTACCTCTGTCAACCTTTAAAAGACAAGAACAGCAGCGTACGTTGAAAAGATCTCTACAGGCTAACAAAGATTGTGAGCCATTCTGGAAAGAGTGGTTGATGTATATAATATCTGGGTTAATTAAATAAGCCCATTAATTATTTTAAGCAATAGAAATGAAATTGTTCCTTTGAAATTTTCTGAAGCTACAACAATAAAAGTGTGTTCCATAGAGGTGGGCTTGAAGTGACTGAGTGTTGTGATGTGTTGTGTGATGGATCTCCCGGGGACAGAAGAGGGGAGAGAAGGCATACGTATCTCCGAAGACCCTGGGCAAATGGACCTCTGTGTTCTTAAGCCAGAACCTTCTGGAGAAAGACTGGACACGTCTTCCTGTATTATAAAAGACCTGATCGCCCTTCTAGCTGTTCTGGTAAAAATCAGGAGGCCAGTTAGGTGACACCTCGCAATGCGTATGTTTCTAGTTCTGTTTTTCACTTATGTGTAAAAACAGGGCTTGAAACCAGTGTATGAACTGATCTCATTTATGGCAGAAATGACCAGCATTTTGTCCTCTTACCCACAAGACATCTATGGTACACAGTGCAACCACATCCCCAAGTCACTAACTTTCCCCAGGATTTGTGAGTACCAGGTAAATATTATTGCCTGTGCTCATGCTTAATCTGAAGTATGATCTGGAGTAGTCCTCTAGTGGACTGCAGACACCGATGCAAATTTATTTTCCTGCCTCTTTCCTCCTCTTTCTGTAAGTTCAGAGCCTTGATGGCCCAGCATCATTTCTAACTTTAGATGTTTAGTGACTATTTTAATGAAAAACGATAGGGCTCCTCTGTTAAAGAATTAAAAGCATTATCGTTTCATTTTAGCAATTGGACATAGCTCTTGCATTTATCTGGACTTGATTAGTATTAATCTATTACCTTTGAATCTTTCCCTAGCTAGTCTTCGACTTCATCCACATGCCTCCTTGCTGTGAACCAAGTTCTTTCTGCTTTCACCCCAGGAGGAAAATGCTAGAACATAATGAAGTTAAAGTCTTACGAACATGACATCATCCATGGAATCACTAGATCGTCTCTTCAAGACCATTCCTTTCATTAAACAGCCCTATTCCTGTTGTCCCTGTTCCTTGCTTGTCTGTTTCTTTCATGCTTCCTGTCCCAGAACCAGCTGCCATTTGTCTCTTGTATCCTCAACAGCTGAGTTCTCGCTGGCTCTCTCCCCTCTGCCTACTAACCATGGTCTTCCCTTCTTTACAACTCTGGATACCTGCCCACCTCACCCTCACTGTCTACCTGTCTCTATACTACAGAATAAGGACTTAAAGAACTTCTTTTTGATTGGAAAATAATAACTACACTCACTTATGGGATACAATGTGATGTTCTAATGAGTGTTTCTACTATGAAATGATCAGATCAGACTAATGAACAAAGTTGTTGCCTCATACACTTTCTGTAGTAAAGACATTTAAATCTATGAAATACACAATGCACGATTAGTTATTCTGGTCATCCTTCTGTGACATGGATTGTTAGAGCTTATTCTTCCAGCTTGATTGAAACTTTGAACCTTTGCTCATCAACTCCCTCTTTGTCAGCTCCGCTCCTGTCCTGGCTTCCGCTAAGCACCATTCTACTTTCTATTTCCATGAGGTTAACATTTTAGATACTAAATATAAGCGAGATAATGGGGCATCTGTCTTCTGGGCCTGGTGTTGGTCTTGGAAAGCTTGGTATGTAGGAATGATCGTGGTGGGGCAGGGCTATATTGTTTCACCCAATAAAGGATTGATGAGTTAAACATTCTTTGGGAACAAATAAAGGGAAATAGGAGATAGATGCTCTAGGGTTAGATATTCTGTGAGAGAACACAATAATATAGCAAAATAAATCTGAAATGAATTTGTGGAAAGTGTGTGGGAAAGGACTGGCCGCAGTTAAGAATATAGCAGGGAGTTTGAAGCTACTAAGTACCTTTGAGGCAGATGTGAGCTAAGTCCTCATTTCTGTTTTCTTAGTAAAATCTCCAATGAAGACACCATTGTAAATGGTTTCTATGAGTCTAGATTCCCTGGAGACTTTCAACAAATGGCAGAGCCCTGCCTTGGACTTAACCTTAAGAAGGAATAAAATACGGGCTGTGGCTAAGGATGAAATGACTTTGACCCAGGAATGCCTGACTTCCGCCTCACTGCACTGCTTGCTGCTTCCCCAGAGTTCGAAACATCTCTCTGCCTCAGCAGGGTGCTGGATACATAATGCCCTGACTTTTTCCTCTGGGAAGATGTTGGGTTTGTTTCTTCTCATCTGGACACTTTGTGATCTTCCAAGTGTTCTACCTGCCTCTTGCCTTTGTCTTGACTGGACCAAGTCTTCATAAAACTGCAAGTAAACTGTCTGAAACATGATTCTAGCCACACTGGGAAGAGAAAGAAGTTTAGTCAGCAAGCTTCCTGGTTTTATTGTGAGAGCAATTGTTTAGTTGCAGCCAACACATTTTTTGTCCATAGCAGGACAGCCTTCCTGTCTCCTGCACTTCCCGTGGCTCCCACATTCAAGCTTTGTTCACTCTCAGGCTTCAGTTATATGCCTGTGAAGACGCCGAAGCTTATGATGATCCATCCTAACTAACATCTTTGGCACCACGAATTTGATTCCAACCCAACTCCTTGCTCTGCAGTCTGGGGAAATTTTGGGAACTTCCCGTGTGTTAGTTTCCCCCTAAATCTAATGAGAATTAAAATGATTTCATTGAAAAGTTGTGACTATCATAAAATCGTACAGAGTAAGCTCTTAAAATGATGGTCATTAAATTTTGTCAGTCCTCCACCCTGAAGCCTTTGCAGTTACAACCTTCTCCTAGTGTGCAGATGTCTGGTTTCAACCAGAAGTGTCTGCTCCAGCCTTATCTTTCTTTGTACCCTATTCACATCCAACCTATCACACTTTTGCTGCCTTCACATAGGCCTCATGTTTCTGTGGTCTTTCTCTTTCCTTCACTCGTTCCTTTCCCCTCTTAGCTGATCTTCACCAGGCTTAAATGTAGTCGTCTTTCATGATGTGGTTGAAATATTGCTTCATGAAGATTTTCCTCTTCTCTGGTAGTAGAAGTTATCTTTTGAAAACACAATGAATTTATTGAGTTTTTATACAGTTCATATAACATATCTTGATCATATATAGACCCTCTTCTCTATCTGCACACCCCATAGACATCCCCACTGGATTTCGTGCATTCTGTCATATATGTTAAGCCTATCAAGTCAAGTTTGTGTCCCCAGAAGTTCCTTGGTGTAAGTTTATCCACTGGAGTCTGGTCGGCCTGTCTAGACTCTCTCCCTTAAAGAAGACCAACTCTCCTCCACCTAGCAGCGATGAGCTGTCAATAGTTCCTCAGCTGAGGTTGGGGCATCTTATCCATTTCCCCACTTCTACGCTGGATTTTTGTGTGGTTTGAGCTTGCATGAGTCTTGTGCATGCTGTCACCATTGCTGTAAGTTCATATGAACAAGTTCCCAGAAACCTGGAAGACTCTGTTCCCTATGGTCATCTATCACCTCTGATTCTTACAGTCTTTCCACCCCAACTTCTGTGGTGGTTCCTGAGCCTTGGGTGTGTGAGGTTTAACAATATAGGAGTCCTATCCTTGGACATACACTCTGCAGTCTCTTATTCTCTACATTTTGGCAGGTTGTGGTTTTCTGTGCTGATCACCCTCCATTGCATGAGGACGCCTCACAGGTGAGAGTTGAGAGATGTGTTAGTATTCTCTCTGTCTCCTGCCTGTCCGACTATGTTCTGTGAGCCTTAGGTGTAGAAGTTGCCATCTTAGTTGTAGATGTGCCACTTAGGGCTGGGTGTCTCACAGATACTTATTCTCTGTGTTCGAACAGTTGTGGAACTCTATAGAAATCATCTTTATCACTTGCCAAGACACTGTAAGGTCCTTCTCAAGGCAGAGAACACACCGATGTCATCCCTTATAAACTTAGTTTCTTTGTTCCTAAATTGTCATTTCTTTGAAGCAAGGACCACATTGTTCTGTCCTTGACGCCAGCAGTCATCGTGATGCCTAGAAGTCAATATCTATGTCTCATTCCCTCCAAATTTCTGAGTACCTAGCACATGCAAATGCTTCAATCATTTACTTGAAATTAAGTAAAAAAGCTATTGAACAAAGGATTATATGGGTGGGGAAGTTTGTTAGTAAGTACATTGTAAGCTCTTGAAATTTATGGTGTACTAATTTTATTTTTCTTTTTAATTGAATTTTAGCAGTGGAGTCAGACCGGTCATCTAAAAACCTAAGGTATTCTGTTTCTTAGGAACCACACAGGAGTCCTTTGGAATTGTATGTCCTTTTAATCCATTTTGACCTCTGATCATCTCAGTGTATAATGATTTTTGCTCTCAGCTGCTGTTCTTAGCTTACTTTTCTTGAAACTTCTCAAAGAATAGCACTCTTATGATTTTTTATGACCCTTGCCCTTTATTACCTTTGTCCCAATTCTTTTGCCTCTGCTTTTGAAAGCGCCTCTCACCGCCTCTGAGATGGTCAGTGTCTTCGATTCCCTGCTGTTAGATGGCAACTTTTATTTCTTTGGTTGGTTAAACATGAGGGAACCCGTAGGTCTCAAAGGAGAGGTGTACACATGTGTATGCAACATACGAAATGAAATATCTACGTACATGTAGATTTCAGGGTTTGCCTGAGCATCTGCTTTCACTACAGGTAATATCCCTCTTTTCTTTGTCCCTTTGAATTTCGATTTCCTGGTGGATGCTGCAGCAATGTGGTCCTTCCTCAGGCTTTTCTGTCCTGTTATTGCACATGTGCTTGGAGATGTGAGAACAGGTACCCATTCTAAGAACTGGGCAGCAGACCTTTGGACATGTCAGACCTTGAGCAGGGCACTGCCCCGCCAGGCTGATGCTGACTCCAAGCTGTTCTGTGTCAGTTTAATTCGTGGTTGTTTCTCCCTCATTTCTTGCTGTATTTACTGATGGCTTTTCTCCCCACTCTTTCTCTTTCATGATGCTGCTGCTTAATGTTAGCTTCTACCTTCTGGCTTCTTCTACACAGCTTTGGCTTACAGCCTCTGTGTTTTTCAGAGGCATAGCGTGCTATTCTCTTGATCTCTACACATGTCACATCCAAATTCCCCCAGGGAAGACCTGACAGAGTAGGCTGGGGTTTAGTATTGAATGACCAGATATCTTGCAGAGTTGCCGCATGGGCTTTACCAGTGTCTGGCTTTGAGACAGGTGCTAATTCCTGGTGTAAGCATGTAGAATAAAGATTTCAGGACTAGAAGCTTAAAATGCAGAGTAGCCTAGATATGAGTAACAGGGTTTGGAGTCTTTAAAGATCGTGGTTCTAATAACATCATTGGGGGAGGCAATTAGTTATTTTGTTGTGCGGTTTTATGCTTTTTCCTTTCGTTCTTTTCTTTTCTTTTTTTTTTTTTTTTTTTTTTTTTTTTTAACTGCTAGAGAGGGTCTCCTAGTCCCTGGAACTCACTCTGTAGACCAGGCTGGCCCACCATCTCATAGAGATCAGCCTGCCTCTGCCTGGGCGGGGATTAAAGGCGAGGGCCACCATGCCCAGCTTGTTGTGCAATTTTAAAATAATTTCAATTATGGGCTGGAGAGCTGGCACAGCTGTTAAAGGCTCAGGTTCACAACCAAAAAAAAAATTCAATTGTTTATATGTATGTTGTATCTAAATAAGCCAAGGAAAAGAAAGTTTAGTTGTCCCATGAAGTTGCCTTTTAGGCAATAATATCCAGTGACCTACAGGATTTCAAAGATTCATGGTGCTGAAGGGGCCTGAAATTCATCTCATCCCTCAAGTCTCAACTCAGGTCTTAGTCAGTTTATAATTTTAAAAATTATTGAGAATATCCAGGATTTACAATTTGTATGATTAATATCTATCAACACTTACATGTTAAGAAAAATCATTTTTTAAATTATTTATTTAATAAACATACAATCAGAAGAAGCATTTCATTACAACAGCATTAACATATTCAATAACAATTTCCAGAGCTAAGATGCATCTCCTTCAAAATTGGCTGTAAATTTTTAGGTTTATAGTTGAATTAATACAGTTATACAATATTGTACTCAGTATAAAAGGTCAGTAGCCCGCCTGTCCTGAGGGTTTCTGTTTCTTTAAAATTCTAATAAAATTGGAAAAGGTTCCATTTGGATCTATCCTTAAACTCTTTTAAATTTTTTAAAAATTTATTTATTTATTTTTACACCCACTTCTCAGATAGCACCCTCCCATAGCCTCCCTACCCCCACTAGAGCCTTTAAACACTGATATCCCTGCTACTGTCTGCTGTGTTGTCGGCACCCCCAGCCATTCCCCACTACCTGCCCTTCTGGTGAATCAAGTCAGCCTATCTAGGGGTCTTAGTTTTAGGAGGGTCAGTTCTTCCTCATCTAACAGTAATCAGTTGTCTATATTCCTTTGGATAAGATTGTGGTCTGCTGTTCATTTTCCCAGTTCTATGCTGGGTTACTAACTGGGAATCCCTTTGGCCAACCTGGTCAGCTGTTCTTCATCTAGCAGCACTCAGTTGTCAATATTCCTTTAGATGAGATTGGGGTCTGCTGTTCATTTTCCCAGTTCTATGCTGAGTTCCTATCTGAGAGTCCCTTGGGACACCTAGCCAACAACTCAAAAGAAGGTATCTCCTATCTGGCATTTTTGCTTGTTATATAGCCTTTAGCTATGCATATAGACTCTTATGAAATTATATTAGCCCCTTTAATCTTTGGTTATACTTTCCTTTTGGGTGTTTAAGGACATACAGTTGGACCAGATAAACCGATTTATTTTTACTCTTAAGGTCATTTGAGGATCTGTTCCTCAGGGGTCACATGGGCTTGGGAGGAGCCCCTGGCTCCTTTCTTACCAGTTCCACCTGTTTGAAGATAAGTCAAAGGTCCTGCTTGACCATGGTTGGCTTTGCTTGGAAGCATGGAAGAAATGGTTCCTCTGTGTTGACCCGCTTTATAGACTGGGCACTGGTTCAAGTCCATCTGGTGGGGTCTCCTTGGCC
>NW_008333469.1:1089284-1090797 GCF_000622305.1 Nannospalax galili
GCCTCACCCCTCCATCATGGTTTTCCCACTTAAGGTGCCCCCATTTCTCCCCTTTCTCCCTTACTAATACCCTTCTCCTATGGTCCTACCTCTCTTGAGCTCCTTCTTTATGTCTAGAGTGTTTTACGTGCTTGTATGCACCATGTGCATTCAATGCCCACAGAGGTCAGAAGAGGGTGTTGGATCCTCTGAAGTCAAGTTACAGACAGTTGTCAGCTGACATGTGGGTGCTAAGAACTGAACCCAGGTCCACTTCAAAAGAAGCCAGTGCTCTTAACCACTGAGTCCTCTCTCTAGCTCCTCCTTTTTTATTTGCCTATTTTTAGCATTATATAAGCGAAACTGTATCTATGCATTCTTCTTTGATTATTTCCTTGTAATGTTATGCTTTTGAGATTCATCTATTACCATGAATACTTTATTTAAAATCATACCTATCTGACTAAGGTAAGTGGTTACTTCTTTGTTACCGATTGTTAAAAGATTTCATCAATTTTTTACTCACTTGGTTGTTTATTGTCAAGTGGTACCTGCCGTGATTTGTTTTTATTCTATAAAAGCCAATATTATTTGGTTGTGATTAGTCAAGGAGCATTCAAGGGCCATTGCCATCAAAAACATACAAACAAGCTCTAAAATGCCATGTTTGCTTATGATTCAAGTGTGATTCCTGTGATAGGGTTGTTTAAAATGGTGTGAATGTATTTGCAGGTATTTGGAAAAGAAGACTGTGAAATCATGAAAGAATAGTGTGTATAGTCTCATGTATGCTAACAAGAAGAAGAGTGTTACAAGCTTACAGATCTGGAGGTGTGAAAAGTCCCAATCCCAGTGAGTCAATTCTTGGCAATAAGGCATGGCAGAGTAGTTGAATTAAAGCAATGAGGGAAAGGGGTAGCTAAGAGCAAGACTGCAATTAGGTTTGAATACATCATCATCCAAACATACACATGTCCTGTAAAGCAGGGCTGATCCTGTGCTGCCTCATGCTACCAACTTGCCTAGAGGTCATGGGTCTAGGGCATTGTAAGAATATTCTAATTATTTTCACCTTCAGTTTCCTAATCTCTTCATAGTATGTAATATATTTAAATAGTAAATATATTTAGTGCAAAGTTCAATATGCATTTTCTTTAACATGGCCACGATTGTATATAAAGTGTTCATGATTATATGTGAGGTGTTCAGCAGCTTTAAAATTAGAGTATATATTTGAAATCTTAAATGGAATTGACCTTTCGTGTCGTTTTTGAATAGGTGCAACATGACTACTGTGCTGCCTTCTAGAATCTTTTCAGGGATTATGTAATTTTTCCAATATGGTATCATTAAACTTGCAGGTGGTAGTAACCATTACACAAAGCCCATTCAAATTTTGTTAAAACTCTTATGAAAATGATTTATTTAATTTATATATAAATAATATAACCAAAAAGCAGGAAAGGAGTTGCTGAAACGTAACTCTATACTAAATTAAAACAGTGTTTGCATTCTGATTTTCTTACTATGACAG
>NW_008333469.1:1090954-1116469 GCF_000622305.1 Nannospalax galili
AATAATACGTACTATACTAAATGAATGTTTGATATAAAGAGCAAAGATCAAGAAATGAGTGTTTAGAACAGTAAATTATATGTTAAAAATCTATAAATAACTTAATAAATATATTCTTGTGTTAAAGAAGCAGAAAATTGCAGGTTACAAAATAGATTATCCAAATGGCCCTGTTTTGAATTCACCTTTGCAGCAGTGCACACTGTCCTACTGGCATTCAAAGTTTCTGCATATAAAACTTTGGTTTTAAAGAAAGGGGTCATTTTGAAAATGTGTTTGTTTATTTGTGTTCTTTCTTGTTCAATCTTATTTTTGGTGATTTGCATCAAGAAAAATGACTTAAAGTGACAGTTACATATCCTATTCAGGAGGACAGAGCAGGGCTGATCCTGTGTAGCCTCATACTACCAACTTGTGAGATAATTAGTGAAAAGAGAAAATAGGAATAAATGAGTCAGAGACAAGAAATCATAGACTGTCAGTTCATGGTTTGAAGTATTTGCTAACTTTCTAGTCTCCTGTCACAAATACATCTCTGAGTTTTCTGGTAAGCATAAAAAGATGGAAAGAGCTTGTTAGAAGGAGGAGGAGGAGGGGGAGGGGGAGGGGGAGGCCCCATTGGCATTGACTTGGGGATCTGTCTAGGGAGGGGAGGGAGGGAGTGGAGTAGGAATAGGGAATGGAGTGAGAGGAGAGGGAGGTGGGAGGAGAAGGAGGAAGGAGGAAAAGACAAAAACAACAACAAAAATATGCTCCTGTGCTTAGGACCAGTGAGATCTTCCTGATTCTGAGAGATGGGGAAAGTTTCCTTCCTACTTACATAGCTACATGATTTGCAATAGTGTATCTTATTCCTCTGAATATTTTAATATTATCATAATCAGTGAATGCTTCAAAATTCAGTGGTTTTCTCTTCAGCCTCAGGATAAGAATGACTGTTTTTAAAGAACTGAAGCCGTAAACCAGAAGGGAGCAGGATTTGGGGTTTGGAAGCAGTGCTGTAACAAAGATCCCATCATTAGTCAGTGATCTGAAAACAGAAGTGTATTTCCTCTGATGCAACAACCCACAGGGACAATTCCAGGAGGCAGCTGGCTTTGCTTCACATTCAGATACCCCCTCAACCAGGACCTTACTATGATTTTTTCTTTTGGTCTTTTTGAGACAGGGTCTCCCTGTAGCCCCAGCTGTCCTGGAACTCACTATTTAGATACCAGGCTGGCCTTGAACTCACAGGGATCTGCCTGCCTCTGCCTCCCCAGTGCTGGGATTAAAGGCGTGCGCCACCACGCCTGGTTACTACAATTTTTATGGCTGAGAAAGTAATAATCACTCATCTACCATTTTGATTTCCACAGCTTTAACTATTCATGATTAAACAAGATCTGACAATATTAAATTTAAAAAATCCCAAAAGCAAGAATTTTTAAAATTTTTAGATTTTTTAAAAGTTTTTGAGAATTTCATACACAAGTATTGATTTTGCATTATTTCCATCCCTCTCAGTCCCCCACCAATGCCTCTCACTCCCTCTCAATTTCTCGTCCTCCTCCTTGATTATTATTGCTACATATGCAAATATATACATTTGTAAGTACACGTATATAAACATATATAATGTTTAGGGTTGTCAGTTTGGGATTAGATAATCTCTCAGGGAACTAGTTTCTGGAGAAAACTGATTCTCCTTCCTTCTGCATCCTTTGGTTGGCTGCAGCTCTTCATCTTGGAGTGGGGCCCATGAATTTCTCCCACTTTGGCATGTCAACTGGTATACTGTGGAGATTTCATTTATGTAGCTTCCCTATCATGGCTAGAATATATCAGCTAGCACCCATGTCTTCTCCTTCTGCATTTACATTCTTTCTGCCCCCTCTTCCACCAAGTTCCTCGAGCCTTAGGTGCAGAGGTCACATTGCAGATGTGTCACTGAAGGCTGGGTACCTCACAGGTACATATTCTCTGTATTTGACCATTTGTGGAACTCTGTAAGAGTTTCCATCTATTACAAAAAGAAGTTTCTTTGATGAGTGATAAGAGGTACATTTGTCTATAAATGTAAGGATAGGTATTTAGAATACAGTAAGAAATTACATTGGTCTAGGGAAGTAAGACACATAGGTTCTGTGACCCTCCAGCCATATGTTCTTGGCTATGTTTGCAGTATCACACATGATTTATTTCCCATTGAGTGGGGCTTAATTCCAGTCAGACAAATAGATGTCATGACTGCACCAATATAGTTTTTTGGGATATTCATTGTTGTAGGTCATAGACTTTACATCTGGTCAGGATCTTTGATTGGTTTTCTCTCTTGACAGCTTGCATAGTATCCTCTGATACTCTGAGGGCTAGTCCTCAGGGAGAGGCTTCCAGGTCAGTTCCATCTCAATTTCTCCAAGTCCTATGTACAAAATATACCATATCTTTAGCAATAGGCTCTTACCTTTAAGTTCTGGGTGGCAATCAAGAGCTGAGGCAATATGCTGTCTTATTTTGGGAGTCTCTTGGACTACCCTGACTAACAACTCAAAAGGAGTTTTCCCATGCCATGTAGCCATTGGCTACACACACACACACACACACACACACACACACACTCAACATTTATGTGTATTTTTCAATAAGCTTATTAAATACTACATTCCCTTTGATTTTTCATGTCACTTAAATGTAATTTATCTCTCTTTCCTCTCTCTGCTTCTATGTAGCCCTTCCCTCTCTCTCCCCAATGGCAGTCTGCTCCATTTTCTCCATTTTCCACTTGATAACTCCTGCTTCCCCCTATCCCCCTCTCTCAAGCTCCTTCTTCCTTTCCCCCGACTTGGTTACTTTCTATTTTCCTGGATCCTGTGGTTATATCGGGATACGTACTCACATTTAAGGTTTTGGAGCTAGGTTCCAAAAATGAGAGCCAACATGTGTTGTTTGATTTTCTGAGTCCGGGTTACCTCACTTAGTATAACAATTTCTAGTTCCACCCGTTTACTGAAAATTTTACGATTTTATTTTTATTTACTACTGAGTAGAACTCCATAGTGTAAATTTTACCACATTTTTATTATCCATTCATTGGTGGAGGCACATTTAGGTTGTTCCCATTTCCTAGATATTGTGAAAAGAGCAGCAACAAACTCGGCTGAGAAATATCTCTGTAGTAAGGTGTTGAGTCCTTTGTTATATGAAAGGATTGGTATAGCTGGATTATATAGTAGATGTATTTTTAGTTTTTAAGAGTACTCCACACTGATTTCCACAGTGGCTATACCAGTTTGCAATCTTCCCAGCAGTGAATGAGTGTTCTTTCCCCACATCCTCGCCAGCATTTGTTGTCCTTTATTTTCTTCATCTTAGCCATTCTGATTGAGGTAAGCTGAAATCTTAAGGTAATTTTAATTTGTATTTCTATAATTGCTAAGGATATTGAAGCTTTTTTTTTTTTTACAAAATTATGTGTATTGAATGTATTCCATGCATATTTGTGAGTAAGTGTACCTGTGTCCTGCACTGCCTGTGGAAGTCAGAAGAGGTCTTCAGATCCCCTGGAATGGGAGCTACAGATGGTTGTTAGCTGCCATGTGGGTGCTGAGAACTGAACTCGGGTCCTCCATAAGAGCAGCCAGTGATCTTAACTGCTGAGCTATCTCTCCATCCCAGGATGTTGACACTTTTAAAGGTGTTTCTTGATCATTTTTATTTATTCTTTTGAGCACTCTCTGTTCAGATCTGTAGCTCGTTTTTAATTGGGTCATGTGTTTTCTTGATTTTTTTGTCTATTGAGTTCTTCCTATACTTTGGAAATCAATCCTCTATTAGATGTATAGCCTGAAAAGATTCCCATGCTGTGGGCTTTCTCTTCATTCGATTGGTTGCTTCTTTTGCTGTGCAGAAGCTTTATGTTTTAAAATGTGTGCCATTGTGAGTAATGAAATCTCATGCCACCCCACTCCACACCCTAGGATAGGAGTCATCCCTTTGCCTGGTGCAGCCACACTGTGTGCACTACCCACCCTTGACTCACTTATACTAAGTTATACTCACTTATACTATACTATTTTAGTTATGCCACAGTGTGGCAGTGTTAGTGCTCAACTGTTCTCCACACTTTGTTTGATAATGGCCCCAAAGTGCTAACATGATGGTGTAAAGAGAAGCCATAATGTTCTTCCTTGAGTAAGAAGGTAAAATTTCTTGACAAGCCAAGTAAAGCAAAGAAAAATGTATGATTTACAGCAAGAATGAAGCTTCTATTCATGGAACTGTGAAAAGTCAGAAGAATGTAGGCTAGTTTTACTCTCACCTCAAACGGCTACAGAGTTTGGGTGTAGTGTACATTATAGGGGTCAATACTGTCTATGGTTTAAACATCAACGAGCAGCCTTGTGCATATCCCACATGGATAAGGTCCATTGGGGTGCTGAAAGATCCCACTAATGGCAGGAAGGCAATCATGAAGTTGCACCCAGTCTGAAGACTTACGCTTGCAGGTGGCACATTTCATTACTGCTTCTAGTCTACTGGCAAGATCTCACGTAGACACCTTACTCTTTTTAATATTTTACTTGTTTTTATTTTATGTGTATAAGTATATTGCCTGCATGTATGCAAGTGCACCCATGTCGTGCAATGCCTGTGGAGGTCAGAAGAAGGTACCAGATCCCCTGGAACTGGAGTTACAGATGGTTGCTAGCTTTCGTGTGAGTGCTGGGATTAGAACCTGGGTCCTCCGCAAGAGCAGTCAATACTCTTAACTACTGAGCCGTCTCTCCAGCCTTGATACCTTACTCTTTAGAAAAGGCTAGAAAATACAGATTACAGTCTTGGGGGATAGAGCATCACAGAATTAAATCTATCCGTATTCAAGAAGAAGCATTTTCAGAGACACACTCTGGAGTCATGTGAATACCTTGCATCATGTGATGGTTGATTCTGATGATGTAACTTTACAGGGACATAAAATAACTCATTTCTTCTGCTTCTGCCTTCTACAGCTGCTTTCCATTCCCAATGCTATTTCCTACTTTGTGCATCATCACTGATGGGCTTCTTTTCTTTCTTCTTGTAAATATTTTTTGCTTTTTAAAAAATAATTTATGTGTATGCATGTATTGAGTGCATGTATGCAAGTGTACCCATGTCATACAATGCCCAGAAGACAGAAGAGGGAGTTGGTTCCTCTAGAACTAGAGTTATGGATGGTTGTTAGCTACCTACCATGTGGGTGATAGGATTCCATCCCATTCTTCTGGAAGCACAGCCTGCTCTTAACTGCTGAACCACTTCTCCAACTCTAATTCACTCTGGTAATATTTCCAAATCTGGCCCGAGGTGGGCAAATACTTCTCTTTAATAACGTTTTGGTGAGTGGCTTTCAGACGTTCAGTCTCCCCATTGCTCAATCCATTGTTTACATAGCTACCATATGTAGCTTCATTCTTCATTAAGGATGGAGAATATATGTTCAGGGAACTTCTGAGGGAGCAAAGATGAAATGGATTTTTTTAAAGAACAATCATTTATTTTAAATTAAATATATTCAGAGGGATGACATTTTTTAAAAAGAACTTCGGATCCCCTGACTTTGGAAATACAAATATTTAATCTGAAACAAATTCACCTGCTAAACAAATTGGCTTCAAATAAAGTCACATGGCTTGCATTATAAAATTCCATTATTTTTTCAATATAATGATACAGTACAGTAAGGGGCCCTAAAGTAGAGGTTGTAAAAGCTGACAATCAAATCAGGTTATTACATATATATGCAAAAATAAACCACTTGAAGCTATACAGTCTATGTACTACAGAAAAAATTAAATAGTCTAGATTCTAGGGATGAAAGGCTAGGGATATAGATCATTGGTATAGCACTTGCCTACCATGTACCAGGCCCCTGGGACACCCAGCATCACAAAGTGGTGTCAAAAAAGATTTTTATTTCTAGACTATTGAAATGGATTTAAAAAAAATTGTCTCAAAAGCTTGTGGTTTAGGAAAAAGACAAGGTGCATGTGTGTATGCGCACATGCGCGCACGTAAATAACAACGCTACAGTGTGAAAGGTTTACAACAAATTGAACATAGATGTTTGGATCACTGTGATGGTTTGAACAAGTGTCCCTTATAAGTTCTGTGTATTTGAACACTTTGGCCCATTTGGTGGTCCTGTTTGGGAAGGTTTTAGGAGATATGACCTCGCTAGAGGAAGCATGTCACCAGGGGTGGGCTTTGAGAGTACATAGCTATGCCCACTTCCAGTTTGGCTCTCTCTTGCTTCATGTGTCAGCTTGAAGATATGAATGTTCAGCTTTCTGCCTGACCATGCTTGCTGCCATGCCTCCCCACTATAATGAACTCATACGTCTGAAACCATATACCAAATAAACTCTTCCTTTTATAAGTTGCCTTGGTCATGGTGTTTCATCACTGCAAAAGAAAAGTAACATACAATCACAAAGTTCATGGCAGATTTCCCATCAGAGGAACTCTACAACATCAAAGTCTTATATGTTAGACTTTTTGACAATAAAGGAAAAGAGATTAGGGGCCTGATTGCCTCACAGTTTGAAGAACAACAAATAAATGAACAGTCACAATCTATTTTGAGTAACACTCCAAAAAGGTCCCCAATACAGGAATGTCATTGGTATTGGCCCCTCATCTGGCCTATCTCCTTAAGGACTTAGTCTATGTTCCTCAACAGGGAAAGTGGTGATCCAAAAAAGTTGAATTTAGGATAAGAAGGGTATTGCTTAGTCTTTTTTACATTAGACCATTTAAAGTTTTATAAAAATTTCAATGTAAGGAGAAAATATTCCCATGAAAGTCAAAGAATAATAAATCAGCATATAGAAATCACAGACTAGCTCATAAAAAGGACAAAGAAATCCAAAGACATTTCCTGGAATTTCTAGAACACAGAGTGGAGGTATGAGTCCTGACAGATAAGCTTTATTATGGAAAATATAAATAATACTTACAAATCATTTTCCAATGAGTTACAATTCTAAATTATGAGCTCATTAAAAGAGTGACCACAGTCAATAATGGATGCTTTCAACCAACAGTAATAAGAAAAATTACAGCCCAAACTGTCTAAAACCTACAAGCACACTTTGTATAATAGGAACTGGTAAAGGAAAGTCAGATGGTGCTCAGATTGGTTATTTCAATGGCTCACTGATGTCACCAAAGGTGTTTTTTTCCTACCTTTTCTTAGTGCTCCCTCAGAAAGTCAGTTTCCTAAAGTTGGATTAAGTAGTGATAGAAGGGACAGATTGCAGCAGGCAAATAGCATGGGCAAAGCATAGATCAGCCGGGCATAGGCAGGAAACAGCTGCATTTGACCAAAACCTAAGAAATAATGACAGCCATTCTGGGAAAGATGTGGTGGGCATCCTAGACCCTGCTTGCAAAATGGAGACATCTGAATTTGATTCTTCAGACTATTCAGAACCATGGGTCTATTTTAGCCCAGACAGCGATGAGACCAGTGAAGAGTTATAGGAAGATGTATCCAGCCAGTCATTAGTACATGGAACTGGCCTAAGCTAGGGGGAAATTCAAAGCGATTATTTAAGAAAGTGGAAACAATGGTATGAAGTAGGACAGAAGAACAAAAGTGTAGACCTCAAAACCAATCAGAGAAACAGAATAGGATGTGCCCACTGGTTGGTTGGATAGGGTGGAGTGAGGCATTAAAACAAATCAGTGACCTCATTGAGTACAAATGGGAAACACGGGACTCAGCTGAGGGCACATTAACTGCACATGTCTTCTGTGCCAGGTTCAGGTATTTTGTCAGAGTACACATTTACTTTCATGACACATCCATGAAAGTGGTTTTATCATTCTGTTCTATAAATAAAACTGAGTCTTTGGGGTAGGGGAGAGGTTTATGATATGTGCACATGATTAAACATTTAGAAAGTAGAACGACTAGATTTTAACTGAGTAACCCTAGTTTCCAAGCTCATACTTCATCCATTCTACCTCAAGGAGGCAGGGAGGCTAATTTGTTTTCATCGTTATTGATTTTGCTCCTCTGCTCCAAGGTACTTGAAGTGGCTCACATTGCCCTAGAGGATAGTCCAACCAGGACTGTTTGCCATTCAAGGGCCTCCAACCCCTGACTCCAATTTGTTTCTGCTCCATTACTGTGTTTTACTTCCATTAGGATCATTTAGTGTCCCCCTAATCCACCCAATAGCTATTATTATTTGGAATTCCCAAAGCAAACGGAATGCTTTTAAAAGAATCTCTTTCATTCCTTGCTTATGAGGTTTCTTGTCCTGAACATGTTTCTTCAGTTCTTCTTCCTGTAGAAATGACTTCTATCCACCTTCTCCATCAATCTTTTCCTGATTATTCATTTTTATTCAATCTGTACTTCAAGGTACTTTATTTTTGGTTTGCTTAGTAACACATCATTTTCACTCTCTTCCTAGCAGGACTGTAAGCTGTTTAAGGGCAGAGACATTCCATCTAAAATATTTTATAAGAGTTTTTAAAAAGTGAAGGAGAGAGGGAGGAAAGAAACAAATGGAAAAAAGACAAAAATCATTCGTAAAAATACAAATAAGTGGTAGGTTACTTTTAATTATTCTGGCAAAAGTATGCTTTACACTTATTGATGGATTGTTTATATGCTTATTGGAGAATGAAAATACTACTTCTGTCCTTTGGGAATAGGTACAGAGATTAGAAGCCTAATGATTGATTAAGAAAAGTCTTAAAATTCATTAAAAAAAGCCAAAATTAAGGTTAGCTATTTTCCACACCCAAGAAAACTTTAACAATAGGAAATGGATTCATAGTAGAATATATTCTAATTTGACTTAAGAAGAAAAATCTACCCAATATTTTAGGACCGAAAAGATGCTCAGTAGTGTTTTAGAAAGGAATCTAGCTAGAATATGGAACCAAACACAGATTTCCTAAATGTCCCTAGAGATCTTCATGAGAAATGGGAAAAATGTATTCTGAGAGATTCTGTCCCTCTCTGTGATTTCTATCATATCATATTCAATTTATTTGTCTGTGTGTCTCTCTACCTTGCTAGGGACAGGGGTGGAGTCTCAGTAATCACCACTGTCTCAGAGCTCAGCGCAGTGCCTGCTACACGGTAGGCTTGTAGTCAGTTTGTCAAATGAAATTGTATAATGCGCAGCCATGACACAGGCTGAGGGACACCCAAGCCAAGCCGTATTCACAGCTGTGTTAGGCAGTGCAGCAAGTTCTCTGTAACTTAGCTTTGCCTAAGGCAATGAGTCCAGCAGTACTTCCATATCAAGTTTTTGTTTTTAACTTATTCAGCTCACTACTTGTCTATGAGTAGAAAACGAATGTGTACAGCATGCATCTTGCGTTTAGGAAGGTGTTCTAACAAAGCCTAGACTGGGGAGATGTGGCCTAATTACAAGAAATAAAATAATCGTGGCTTGCTTAAGATATCTGCTGAAAATGGAGTTTCTTCATAACAAGGTTCGCATAAGGCAGAAACAGGGGGCATTTGGGTTTTGGCCTCTGCACATGCCTCCTCTTTGTAGCCATCCAGCTGGAGTCTCAGGGGATTGCTGTGTACACGTGTTGACTATTGCATTCTGATGTGAACAAGTCTTACCTTCACCGACACTTGCCTTCTAGCAATTTAAATTTTAAGCTTTAATTAATGAAAAGCTCTGCCTTCTATTAAGAGAGCTTCATGAACTAGCAAAAAGGTATAGACATTTGCATAAATGCATATCTATTTCTGTCTGCCTGTCTATTTATTTATCAGCTATCTATATTTGGCTTGGTGGGTGGCGAGGCCATTGGAATTCCATCCATGGTTCTCCCGCAGAAGCACTCTTTCCTCTTCCTGGGGGAACCTCAGCTCTTCAGCATGGAGATGTGATCAGCGAAGTTTTGTGGGGAAGAGAAAGTCATGCATACTCCTCATCTGCTCTGTCAAGGGCAACTACTTGATGCAGTTTGTTCCAGATACCTCAGTCTGCTAGCGCCTTCCTGCCATCTTTGCTGCTTTCCTATCTCTTTCTGGATTAAATGCCCATCAAATAAAATCTGCAGCTCTCCTAAACCTAGCCAAATTATTCCCTCCCATTTCTTTACCCTAGAATATATATTTTATGTTCTCTAATAATTTTTAAAATTTGGTTATTTTTATTTTATGTGTATGAGTTTTTTGCCTGGATTATGTAAATATACTCATGTTGTGCAATGCCCCATGGAGGCCAGAAAAGGGCATTAGATGTCATGGACCTGCATTTACAGAAGGTTATTAGCCACTATGTGGGTACTGGGAAGCAAACTGGGGTCCTCTGCAAGAGCAGCTAATGCTCTTAACTGCCAAGCCCTCCCTCCAGCTCCTGTTCTCTCATAATCTTATTCATTCAGGACAGTGCATTTTTGCACAATGGCGCCACCTATTTGATTTTTTGTAATGTATGCTCATGTCTCTATTATTAATTTCCATCCTGAATATTCACTGAATCACATGCAACTATTACCCAAAAAGACATATCCACAACCCTCGAATGTTTAAGATGTGGGAAATAAGTTTTTAACAAAGACATGTGTTATCAACATAAAATGCCTGCATTAATGAAGGAATTAAATATAGTGCTAAGAACAAATTGCATGTTACACGTGGTCTTTGTTTGCTGGGATGTTGGGAAGCAAGCCCTGTAAGGCTTGGCTTAATGTCTGGAGGTCCCCTGACTACGCTAGGCCATTCTAATGCAAGAGCTTTGAAGGTTAAAACCACCTACATCAGAGCCAATGAGGTATCATCATTGTTCCAAATATTTTCTAAAAAAATCGTTCCTCATGTGGAAATAATCTTCAGAGTAGGAAGTGATCTGCTTGTATGCACTGGGGTTTGCTCTCTGGGAATGTGGGTAGATTGTCGACCTAGCTCTAGAGTCAACCATCCATGTATTCAGAGTACACTTGAATTACGTCTTAAGTAGGCACAATGAATATACCAATTATATTCTTTTTGTAAACTAAATTTATACAGATTTAGTATTTTCATTAAAGTACTTTTTTGATAAAGAGAATTCAGTCAACTGAGACTTTTTCAGAAATCTCTGCTTTGTATAAAGCAGCTACATCATAAAGGGCCGGGGGTAGGGGTGGGGGGAAATGGGCAGGAAAGCGCTTGCCGTGGTTTGGGGGAGAAATGGAGTGAGTGGAACTAAGGGCACGTGAAGAACAGTCAATATCCAGCAACAGCAGCAAAACAGTTTCAATTTTCTGGATTATTAATTCAAATTCACACGCACATGCCAGTTAAAATTAAAGGCCTCTTTTTACTGCACTAGTTTAAATTAAAGATTATATTCTGCTCCACAAGTCTGAATTAAATAGCTTATTTTGCACACCAAGCTCTCATTTTAAAGCTAATAAAGAAAAGACATAGCATGTACGTGCAAGCTCGAGACAGGAAGGGTCTAAATTACTACACCTGTTTCACTTGGGAGCTACTTTATTAGTGTTACAAAACTTGGCTTTCAATTTGGCACTCCGAAGCACATTTAGAACAAGCATTTCTTTGTTTTGACGGAGAAGCTGTGGTAAAGGAATGACGTTTGAGCTAGGTGTGAAATGTGAAGGTACAAAATTAACTGGTAAGGTAATTACTGTTCTAATTCTGCATAAACAAGCGTTTTGAAAATCATTAATAGTTCAGGGAAATAATGTTAGTGATTAAATAAGGTGGCTTGCATCACTGAGCACAACTAAGCTCCTTTAATTACATTTGAAAGCAAGGGAAAGCAGCTAATTAAAATTAGCACAAGGTTCCTGAATGACCAGCACTGTATTGTTGCTCTAACCTGTATAATTGTGTGTTTATTAATATGTCTTCATTTTCCCTCTCGAGCATTTAACAAAATTATTTAAAATAACTAATAACCTTTAAGGAGTAAATGTGACTGAATCTAGTTATCAGGATGAATACCGTAGACCTTGCTTAGTCTCACCATCAATTCTCTTCCCCTGCACCCATGAACCCTGGTGGGAGTTCCAGGTCTAAAACCCAGGAATGCAACATCCCACGCTTTGTGTCTTTGCAGGGTTGACATCCAAGGCAATGAATGCTTAGATATTGTTTCCTTTATGAAATCCTGGCTTGGCCTCTCATTGTCCCTTTATGGAAAAATAAATGTAGTATGACATTTAAAGTCCTCATTTATTGACTGCATTCAGTGTCATTCATTTGTTCATGCATTTAATTCATTCATTATTTCATCAATGACAGTCTTTCAAAAAATGCTCATGATGCTTTTTAGCAATGTTCCTGGGGTTGTAGAGAAGAAAAATCCAGGATTTCGGATATGACCAGCTATATAATTTGTGGGGCCCAGTGAAAAACGAAATTGCAAGTTCTTTGTGTAGCAGTTATTAAGGAGTATACCAGGAGAGCAGTAAACCAAGCATGGGATCTCTCTGGGTATGGGACCCCTTGCAATGCACACATTTTGCATCCATGAAGAACAGTTTAACAAGCTTATCAACCCAAATGAATGATACATATGTGAACAATGGATGTGAATAATGACAAGAAGATGTGCTCACCCAGTGCTGGGGGTATAGGCAGGAAAACGATGGCTTGACCCCTAAGAAAGGTTCTCCCCTGTGCTGGATCATTCTGATAAAGCTGTTGCTAGATAATGAGTCACTTTTTGATCCCCCTGAAGACCCCACTTCCAGGGTCATTGTCAGTTCTCAAACCATGAACTTGCCAAAGATGGAAACTTGAGTGTGTTCTTCTAGGAGTAGGCATCCCATAAAAAATTTAAGAAATATATTGACTGTTGAATAAATGGAATATAATTTATTATCCATGGTATAAACTCGCATTTTAAAATTAAATTAAATTTTATATTTTGCCTGCATTTATGGTGGTGCTCTGCTGTCATGTAATACCCAGAGGTGAGACAAGGACGTCAGAGCCCCTGAAACTAGAGTTAGGGATGTTTGTTAGCCCCTATATGGGTGCTGGGAACCAAACCCAGGTCCTCTGCAAGAGCAGCTAGTACTCTTATCCACTGAGCCATCTCTCCGGCCCCCTAATATTTCTGAGAGTTTGTCATGGGCCAGTCACTTCTGTAAGTACTAGGTCAGAATATTTCATTTAATGTTTCAGCCACTCTGTGAGACAGATACAATCCTTACCCACAGTTTTCAGATGACCATTTTGGGGGAAGATAATTTTAATGATTTACCCAAGAAAATAAAGGACAGAGTTGATATTTGAACTAGATGCTGTGACTCAAATGCCTGTGTTCTCAGTCACTACACTAAAAGATGATTGGTGTATGGGGTGTTCACCTCCATTCCCTATTTCTGCATTTCAATTTGTATTTGTAAATAGACTTGGAGCATTTGAAATGGTTGTTGCATGTCAATCAAATAATTTTGGACACATGCAATGTTGGAGGAAAATGGTCAACTATGTTTCAATTTAGGGAAATAACTATTGTGTTACGATTTGACTGGGCAGTTACACCTCAAGTAGAAATTTTATTAGTTCCTTTGCCATGAGTCTGCCTGTGAAGTGGTCCAGTGGACCCAGTAACTACAAACTGGCCTGACAACTGTGGAATAGATTCAAAACTCCTCAGATTTCTTCTGCTGACAGAAGGTCTAACTTCAGACATTGTCACGTCTGATAAGAGGGAGGCAGAAAGTTTGAAAGGTTCTCTTGTGTGCTTTAGCTTAGAACTTCGAGCATGCAGGAGGATTAAACAGTAGTGATGGGATGAGAGGAGTCCTTACTGTCACTTCAAATTCTAGAAATTTCTTCTTGAGAATGAGTGGCTAGACGATTTGATATACTCTAATACCACAAAGGAAAACTGAGCCTGAGCAGTAAACTGCTTTTTGCCATTTGGGATCATACATCTGCTTTAACAAGATTCTTTAAAGTCTTCCACTGACTTCTTCCTTTTTGGTAAGATTATGTCTACATTCTGAGTCTCAACTGCGTGTCTCCCTCCCTTCCTCCTTTCCTCCCTCTCTCCCTCCCTTCCTCCTTTCCTCCCTCTCTCCCTCCCTTCCTCCTTTCCTCCCTTCCTTTGTTATTTCTTTCTTTCTATCCTCCTTCCCTCTAATCCCTTCATCCCCTCCCTCCCCTCTCCACCCTTTTCCATCTGATATGAGATCTGAACCAAATAACATAGCACTTAAGGAATTTATTTCAGAATCGCTCCTCTTTAACACACTTATTCACAGTGCTCTTTTTCCTGACCACGGTTTAGATGCCCTGACGTACTCAACCTCACCCATATTCATGTTTGTGGTCTATGTGACCACATCTGTATACAATGACCATCATTCAGTGCGATGGACCAGTGAAGTTGGGGATAGTCAGGCCATCTGACAGTTTTCTCAGTGCTGCTTCATCCTTCTGCACCAACAATTAATATCTAGCTCTTCTAGGTAATTACAGTTGTATCATTTAATGTTAGCTGTTTTATAGGTGGGTAGGATTGGAACACCCCCTAACTGTATCATGTCTGTTTTATTTCCTAAGCTATTCAAACCCATCACATCAGATAATAAAGACGCTCACCTAGCATATTTACAGGATTTTAACTATTTGCTTAATTGAAAATTAATATATCTACCACAGCACCAGAGAGAGAGAGGGGGGGGGAGGGAGAGAGAGAGGAGAGAGAGAAAGAGAGAGAGAAAATATTAAAGTCAAAATTCACAAACTTAAGTAAGGGAACCACTGGAAAGATAGATGCTTTAAACTAAGTAAAACATTTGAAATGTTCATTGATAGTCACGGTAAGTTTTCCTTTTATATATTATACAAGTTTTTTTTTTAAAAATGTGTTCCTTGAAAGGTAATGGGAGCCAAATGTGAATTAAGTTCAATGTAATATGTGCCTGAAAATGCCATAATGGTACCTGTTACTTTGTTTACTAACCAAAAAATAAAGGAAGTATATGTATATATATATATATTTAATATTTTATTTATTATTTTTATTTTATGTGTATGTGTGTATTGTCTGCATGTAGGTAAGTGCACCTGTGTCGTGCAATGCCTGTGGAGGACAGAAGAGGCTGTCGGATCCCCTGGAACTGGAGTTACAGACAGTTGTTAGCTGCCATGTGGGTGCTGGGATTCGAACCCAGGTCTTCTGCAAGAACAGCCAGTGTTCTTAACTGTTGAGCCATCTCTATAGCCCCAGAAGTATATTTTTAAAAATCTGTTTATCAGAGTCCCTTAGTACCTACACATCCCATAATTTTATTAATTTTGCTGCTATTTTAGACCAGGCTTCTTTAGTAATAGATCTGAGCATCAAACTTCCATGGCATTTCTATCATTGTCCTACCTCTTTGAATCGCTGCAGAAGTACTTTCCAAAATACTCTGTGTCTTTTCCGTTGCTGAGTTTATTTAGAATTGCTGGCTTTTCTCTTTTTCCTTTCTGCATCAGTTGACTCTGTTGAAAACTCTCTCTTTTTTCATGAAAGACTTTCATATCATGACTTTGTTAGTACCCCTGGGTCCTCATCAACCTCTGTCTCTAACTTACTCTCTGCTTTTAAGTCCAGGGGCTTTGTTAAATTTTCAGTTTCAAAACAGAACACCTTCCAACTGTGAGTTCTGTCCAACTTTCTTTGCCTCTTACACCAAATGACTTAACAAGCTTGATAGAGTTGAGTATGAGTTCAGGTGGCTTGCCTTTGAATCTCTTCTCATAGATTGTAGTTGTTTGGGTGATTATTAAGTTCTCATTGGAGTATAGAGCATGGCATCTGTGACTAGTTTTTTCCTAGCATCTAGAACAGTGGTTGGTAGGGAAACAGCATCCAATAAATATTCATTGAATGGATACATACATGAATTAACATATGAATAGATTCTGTGTCTCTAACTTGTAATTTAGCCTATATTTTGGTACCAGGTGTTTGGCTGCCCATTGAATACCTACATATTAAAGTCCCTGTCAGTTGAAATTCAGCATGTCCAAAGCCAAGCTAACATTAGCCCCCACAACAGGTGAGTTTTTTGTTCTAAGTCTGTCAGCAACCCAGGTATGGAGATTCCAAATCATGAGGTCACTCTTGGCCACTTTTAACTCTTCTCTGTGTATATGACAATGCACTAAATGTCTTGTATGTATTGTTCCATTTATTTAGCACACACACACACACACACACACACACATACACTCACAGAGAGGGAGGGAAGGAGGGAGAAAGACAGACAGAGAGGGAGAGAGAAAGTCTCAAAAGGTTAGGTGCTGGATAGAGAAATGGAATAACCAAAATGATAGATAATTCTGAATGTGGGGGACAGTTCTGCATGGGAAACTGGGAGTGGGAACCCAACTAGGGGTCAGCTGTGATTCAAAGTCAGGTTACTTAGTGTCCCGAGATGATACCAACATCAACAATATCACCTGTTTTCCTTCTAAAGTTAGGGATGGGTTTACAGATGTGTGGTCACCCCATCATCTACTATGTACAAGAGCGCCCAATAATTCCTAGGGTATGGTTAAACGGGGATGAATTACAAAGACACAGGATAGGAAAACAGTACAGTGGGTCAAAATAAGTTTAAACCCAGGACTTTTCTCCACCCTGGGCTCTATATTTTAATCAATTCTACATTTGAACAAAAGGAACTCATAGAATGAATTATAGGATCTCTCCCAGTAGTGTGTGCCATTACACTTCAGAGAGTTCCGTGTTTCCAGTTTTGTGGGTAAGTCATATTTCACCAAATGAAATTTCTTTGATAATTCATGGTCAATCGTGTGGACATAATTTTCATTTGCGTGACAACTGTGCAAGGTTCACATTCCGGGAACCAGGAATGGGGGTGGTGGGAAAGGGGTGAGAATGGAATCTAGGAACAAAGTATGATTTGGTGTCGTAGCCATCCTGACACTCTCTACCCCAGAGTACTTGTTTTATTTTAAATCTCAATACCTCATTCCATTAGTGTTTTGATTTTTTTTAAAAGGTGCAGACTCCTTAACCTGTTCTGTATTTCAACGATGCTCTCTTTGAGAACACAGAGCCAGCAAATTACTTAAAACAGCGAAGTGTCATGATTCAATAATCATAACTTTCCTTCCTATTAATAATGGTTTCCCCCTTGAATCATATCTACATGTCAATCACATCAATAGACTAGGAAAATGATGTTTGGCAACGTTACAAAACACGAACATCTTGGAAGCTGGTTATTTTCCAGTTTTTAAACCTTTGGTACTAAGCTAAAAATCTATAATAAATCTAGAAAATAATCAATAGAGATATGTTACATTCTGTTAAAAATTTAGTATAAATCTTTCAGCCTTTCAAATTTCGACCTTATGGTGGTATAGACAGGTGACTTATAAATTAGGTGTTTTTAAAACACATATATTTTTAATTAATGCATGATATAATACAACAATAAATACAACCAAGAATAAAATGCTAATTTATATTTTATATTTAGGTATAATCAAGTCAGGTTAATGCAGACACTTGATGCTTCCCACATTGATTCAGAGTTTATGTCTCGGATGTAAAAGGATCCAATGAGTAATAATTTACATATATATACATTTTAAACAGTAAAAAATAGGTGGAATCATATATACGTTTGCATCAAAAGGCTCTAGTGGAACACTAGAAAGCAGCTCAATTGTGAGGTATGAAATCTTAGGAAATTGATATGCAATTTAGGAATGATGTAAATTATAGCTCTAATTAAGGTACAGAGTAAGTATTTGAGTCTCTATGAGTACATTCCATGAATTCTGTGTACCTCCATCTGTAGCCTTCATGTATTTCAAAATTCATGGCTACTTTAAAAAATCCGTTCTGGCTTGAAAACTTTTTGTCTCTGATTGTTAGGGGGAGCATTTGGAAGGGTGATTGGCCTGGCAGAGGAAATGAATGAGTTAGGATCTGGCCAGAGAAGGATCACCTGAGCAGACAAAAGTTGACTTCTCCTTTCTACAGATACTGATGACCTGACGGTTTAGATAGAAACTGTTCTGATGAGTAACCCTCTTTCGGGGGGAATGAGCTGTGTTTCGCTGTGTAGCCCAGGCTGACCTAGGATTTGTGATCCTCCTGCCTCAGTTACAGAGTGCTGGGGTTGTAGGTATGTACTGTGGCTGCCTAGCCTGATGGTTGAACTTATACCACAGTGTGGAAGAGTAATTACAAAGAGCGGCTCTGGCATTGCACTGATTGTGACTTTGAGCAAATAACTTTCTTTTATATTGTTTTCTAATCTTCAAAGGAAAAAAATCATACTATTGAGGTTAAAAGGCATGGTATATATGAAGACAAAATAGCTTCATGCTTGCCACATGGTAACTCTCAAAAAAAAAAAAAGTCAGCTATTATTATCACTGTGTGCCTGCATCCTGTGTCCTTTTCACTCTGACATCATCTTGGGTTTTGTCCTGATTTTGAGAATCTACATCTGGGTTTGCTTTCTGTTAGCTGAATCTGTTTTATCTATCTTTTCCTTTTCTTGCCTTTTTAATTTTGACTTGGTTAGTTTACATGGTTGTCTCATTATTCCCTGTGCTGTGCCATTTGGCCAAAGATTGTTGGCTCAAGATTTGGATGAATTCAGCGTCACAGGAGCTCAGAACTGTCTTCCATCGTTTGGCCCATTGGCCCCGCTCTCTTCCAGTTTGTTGTCACTCCAAATCCTAAACTTATCTTGGATTCTTTATCTCCTCTCTCCTCATATCAGATTCATCTTCAAGTTCAAAAAGTTCTTCCTTTCTTAAAACTTTGATCCCCGTAGTTTCCTGTCTGAATACTCCATTCCCCAGTCCCAGCATTCAAAAGGTACTCCCTCTCACCTCCTGCTCCTCCTCTGTAGAAATACTGTATTAATCTCTCCCAAATGATGCATTTCACTTCTGATTTTTTTGTTAGTTGTTTTTTCATAAAAAGGCCACTGCTTACTGAAACACAGTGACTTTCACCCTCATCAGTGTTTTCTCTCATCACTACCTTACCTTTTTTGTTTTTGTTTTTCCACTCAAATATTAATCCACAACAGGCAGTGTAGACATAGTGATGGATAATTAGCCCTAATTTCTGTTCTGAGGAAACATATGGTCTAGTGCAGAGATTTCATTCTTAATCTTCTTCTTGATATCATATGAATTTCTTTTCCTGAACATAGAGGGCATTCCCCTTCCCCTGTTGGTCCTAATCCTTACGTTCCTTCATATCCTCCTGAAAGTACTTTTGCCTTCTAGAAGGCTCTTTGAAAGATGCTGAATCCAGAAACTGTAGCTGCTGGTTGCCTCTGCTTCCATTCTCATTCTGCACTCATCTCCCCGAATGCCTGGATGAGGGAGCAGGCACCTCTCCTCGCTGCCAGGGCAGTGTTCCCTCAAATCCATGACCTTAGCAACAACCTCATGGGGAAAACGGGGGAAGGTACACTAAACAGCTCGATTCTGAATGTCTTTTCTATTGGATTTCTGTGAACTTGCTTTGGTTTATTTTAGGTCCTGAGCATAGGCTAAAGGTTCATTATGATTCTCTAACATTCAGCTCAAGTTTCCTGCATGAGTCAAAACAAACTTTAAATGTTTTTTGAACTTGAATGTTTATGGAGTATTATAGTTTCCATAAGTGCCTTGCTGATTGTTATGAGATGAAATGAAGATGACAAGGGGGGTTTTCAGGCCCTGACCTCCTAGAGACAAGGCAAAGAATAGATATTATTAGTAATTTCACACAGGAAAGAGGTATGAAAACAAGACAGCACACTAGCTTAAGCTCCTGGCATTCCATCTCCCCAAACACTACTTAAAACGCATTCATTTAATTCACAATTCACATATATTATTTTTGCCAATATCGTGACTCATTCTTTTGCTGTTGTTCTTAACTGGTCTCCTCCTGCTTTCCCTATTCCAATTAGGGCTATTTTCATAAAATAAAATCATGTGAACTGGGCGTGGTGGTGCAATTTTGCAGTCCCAGCACTTAAGAGGCAGAGGCAGGAGGACCAGGAGCTCCAGGCCAGCCTGGACTATACAGCAAAACCCTGTCTCAAGAAAACCAAACCAAATAAATAAATGAAAATTCAAAAATGAAATAAAATTATATCATGTTTTATATGTCATTCTTTTAGAATAATATTTAAACTTCTTACCCTGACTTTTACTAGATCCTTCAAAATTGACTTCCCTTTTTAATATCATCTTTTTATTTGTTCATTCAACAAATAGTTACTTATACCAATAGGAATCAGGAAATAGTCTAAGTACTAAATATATAGTAGATCCCTATAGTTTAAAAATTCCTCTTTTAGGATGAGTTGAAACAATGAATTATTTAACAGGTAATTAAGATAACTTTATAATAAACTTTTCGTGTGAAAGATAATTTACAATTTTTGAAAAATACAATTAAAAATTGCAAAATTTGAAAAATATTTTATTGTTTTTTGAGAATTTCATATAATATATTTTTATCACATTCAGACCCCCACCTATATGCCCACTTTGCCCCCCCATTTCTATTATTATTTTTCTTTTTTTAAAGGCCTATTGAGTATAATATGTGTTCTCAAAATGTTCTTGGGTATGGGTCTATCTTAAATCAAATATAGACCAGGGAACTTTAAAACTTTGGGAACAATTCTGTAAAATCTATATTCAGATTACTTTTAAATTGTCTTTATGGATTTTCTGTACATCCAAATACCTAAACTGGAAATTGTCGGTGATGCACTTTGGAGGTACTTATGCGGCAAAGATAAAGAAAAGGACCCACTCTAGAAGGAAATGTCTTAGCCTTACATCTTAGCCTATCATATTTATGGAGTGAGTTAAAATAAAATGCTCAGGGTTCTTAACATCATAGTTTTGTTTCTGCACCTTGATACCGTATTTAATAAAGTAATCCAATGGAGGTTTTAAATCTTACTGGTCTTTCACCATAACGACAACAGCTATGACAAAAACAATACAAGACCACATCATGGACGGCCACATGAGGAGTTAGGAAGCAGTGTCAGCTCTGGGAGTCAGTAAAACCCGTCAGTGACCCAAGAGCCTCAGCGAGTTGTTCTTGCAGTTGCTTGATCGTATGCTACCTCTCTTCCTGAATCCATCCAAGTTTTCTGAGGTGTCTCCACTTTTTCTCCACTCCTTGGCTGGTGCCATAGTCTAATGGGTCACCTTCCCTTTGAAGGTGAGATGTCACCTTCCCTTTGAAGCTTTGCTGACATCCTCAACTTTGAGTTAGGATTCCCTGTGTGGTTCTTCTATGTGTTGCAAAGTGTTGTAACATCCTGCTTACTGGTCAATATTCCCTGTGACACCAAGTTTTGGGACCCGGGGGCCCAGGGCATTTTGTTCTGTATTTTATTTCCAGCACCTAACATAGTGTAGGTAAAGCAATGCTTACTGAGGTTGTGCTTGTGGAAAGAATGCATGCCGTTACAAATGAATATGCTTGAGATGAAAGAACAGATTTACTTAAGTGAACAGCATAAACAATATGCAAGGTTTCTGAACTTCTACTACAATCATACAACTACAACTTTACTGTAACACAAAGAGTTGTCTAATGCTTTGAAGGAGCCACCAGGCAACATGCCACAGCCTTTTGGTGGGAAGACCGTACTTGATATATGGTGTATTACAGGTCCTGAGGATTGTTTTTCTGAGGGGAGGTGTACAGTATCCAGAGCTGATGACAATGGAGACATGATAAGGGGTAATGTTAATTGTTAAGAAGAGAAAACCACTGCTCCATTTGTTTATAATAGCCGCCACCAGTTAAAATGCTTAGTGCTCTTATTACTAATTCATTTTCTTAAGGTATTACTGACTCAGTCCCACTAGGAGTGCCTTATGTGGCTCTTTGGCACATTTGCCTTTGCATTTTGTTGTTCTTGAGATGGACTTGGAATCCCAAGTTGTAGGTGCTATGTATCTTCAGCTGTCAACTTGACACATCTGGGAAGAGGGAACCTCAACTGAGGACTTTCCTATATCGGACTGGCCTGTGGCCATGTCTATGAGGCATTTTCTGATTATTCAGTAATGTGGGAGGGCCCAGCCCACTATAAGTGGTGCCATCCCTGGGCGGGTGGTCCTGGGTTGTATAAGAAAGTAGGCTGAGGACAGACCAGAGGAGCAAGCCAGTAAATAGTCTTTCCTCCATGGTCTGTGCTTCACTTCCTGCCTGACTTCCCTTTATAATAGACTATAAGCTATAAATAGAAATAAACCCTGTCCTTTCCTGCCCGTCCCAAATTCATTAAAGATAAGATACCATGTAAGAAAGGAAAAATACATATGTATTCACAGGCTCGTTTACATAAAATGATCTATTTAGAAAGGTTGAGTATATGGTCCTAAGATTTTCAGATTTCACTGTTTCAAAGTTGGATATTCTTAGCTCTAATCAGCTGGCCTCCCTGTGTCAACTGCAGACAGAATGAAAGACATGTGCAGGATCCTATCATGATTTTGATTGGTTGAGGGGCAAGATACAAAACTGTATATGTGCTTATATAAGCTCTTAGTAACAAAATAAGAAGAGATTTTAAAAACTACACCATGAAACTATTCATTACATATTATAGTTTTGTATAAAACAGCCCCTTCCATCTGAGTGAATTCACAGACAGAAGTACTAATGCAAACTTACAAGGTGTATTTTGAAGATCACCTCCTGACTGGGGTCTTCACAAAAGAGCAACATCCAAGACTCCGATGTGTTATCTACAATTCACTTACACACCCAACACTCTGTGCCCAGGAATCCTCTGTGAAGCATATGTCAAAGGTATTCTCCTTCTTTCTCTAGTACCACAGGAAAGCAGACATTTCTAAGCCATAGAACTCCTTGTGATACAGAATGTACATGCTAAAAGCATATATTTTCTTGCTGTGATAGCCTTAGTTTGGTTTACAGACAAATCATAAAGCTTGTGTGTGTGTATGTGTGTGTGTGTGTGTGTACATGGTCACAAAGCAGATATTTTTCAGGCCTCTGAAGTACTTGGCCTAAAATATATTCATGCAAGCACATATTTTATATTATTTAGAGCTATAATTTGACAGGATTCAAGGCATACAAGTTTCTTCCCCCTAGATTAGAGAAGAAAGGTTTGCAAAAATCGCTCTCAGCTGGAATTGGGAGGGTTTCAGGGGGATCAGGCACATTTTAATGTCTCTCTTTCCACTAAAGGTCTGATGTTAGAGGACATTGACTAGTGACAAACAGTGCAATTTTCTTTGTATGTGAACTAGAGCATTTCCGCTAAAAGCTTAAAGGAGCTTACAGGTAAGATGTCTCTGCAAGAGGTTCTCCCTGAAAGAATACAGCTTAATAAATGTGTAGTGGCTCCGCTTGAACCCCTACCTGTCTGGAAACACAAAATCGCACTGTCTGCTGCCTTCACCTCGTGCTTTGTGCGCACACGAGCTGCCCCCCTCTGAGGTTTACTGGAGTGTATTTCATTAGAACCTCTCCGTGGCATGGTGAACCTGATGGTAATGAATGGGCTGAACTCTGCAAGCACTGGGCACTGACCTCCCATCTGCTGATATCCTAAATCAGGCCATTAGAGGATTCCACAAGAAAGAGCATGCTGTTTATAGGTTAATTTATCTCTCGTTTGGTTCAACTAGATGCGTGCTTATAAAGGTCCTCTAATTGAATCTTATAGATGCTACCAAGATCTTTCCATTTTAAAGAAGCCTTTGGAAATAAATACAGTCAGCTCTCGGCTATCTGTGATCATGGACACTGGCCAGCACTCATGAGCATGGCACTGGAGTTGTCCTCTATTCTCATCTGGGAATTGCTTTTAAACTTCTCTATCCTGACTAAATATTGAACCTGAACTGCTACAGTGGACATTTGTTATTTCTTAATTTATCTGGGCTGATGATCCACCCACTGAAGAGCTGAAAAAAAAGAGAGAATGCAAAGGTGAGTCCTGATGTCTGAGTATCGCTATCAAACATGGAGTAGAGATATTCATTGTGTTACATACTTACCCCATTGCTATGACCAAATGCCTGACAAAAAGCAACTTATGGGAGGAAGGGTTGATTTTGACTCATGGCCATTAGGGGCTTCTATCGTGGTGGGGGAGGCCTGGTGACAGGTGGATTGTGATGGCATGAACCTCCTGCTAGGATGCCTCTCCTCCTCACATCCAGCAGAACAGGAAGCAGAGTTAGGAAAGGAAGTAGAGACCAGGCTGTAAGCCTCAAGGCCTTCCCCCACAGTTATCTCCTTCCTCCAGCAAGACCCCATCTCCTAAAGCTTCTGCTATTTCCTAAAACAGCTGAGGCCCAAATGTTCAAAGACGAACCTCTGGGGGGTATTTCCCATCCAAAATAGAATTTACAGATTCAAATGGTGTCATTAGAAAATTTAGACATTCCCAGCTGTGTTGAGTACATGTACATCATAGTAGCCTGAGGCCAAATAATAACCACAGTGATGGTCTCTATCCACTGAGCATTCACTCTGTGCCATGTCCTGGAATAAATCTTAACATTTAACCGTTTAGTCTTATAAGTCAAAGAGGTTTGGAGCCATTTTCTTCCCTCTTTTGAAGATGGGGAAACAGGCTCATTAGAAATTGAAAACTTGCCTTGTGTGCTGTGATACAGAGAACCCTGGGTAAGGGATGAGAGTCAGGCATGTACTCTCAACTGTCTCCTCTGCTCCCAGATGTGGCTTCTACCTTGTCTTCCAAGCACATGAGGCTCTCACCATGAGGCTTGTGGCACCTGTTTGTTTGATATCTCCATCCCCAAACCTCTCCTCTATTCACATCTGGATTTGGCATCTTTTCAACGTTGGTTGCTTCCTCTCTGCCTGTTATTGGACTACCATGAGGTGTTAGTAGCTGAAACAGCCCCTCCTCAGTTAAAGAAATGATCACTTATACCCCAGTTCCTGGGGAAATCATCTTTAGTTTAATGCTTTGCAAAATTCTCTGTGTTGTTTTTGCCCCTTTTGCCAGAGCTAATACAAGAATGGTTCATTTCCTTCTTTTAGAGAAATATTTCAACTACATGAAGCACTCAAACCAATGCTTTCCTAAACTACTGTAATGAGTAAGGAATGGTAACTCCTTGCCCTGACATGGTGCCCTTACACTCTGCGGCAGTCAATTTCTAAATATTGAAGATTTGTGCCTGTGGTACTTAGTTAATTCATTTATCACCTACCTTTAAGGGATAATTGTAGGTGCATAATTTTAGCAACATCATTATGCCTGTTGATATAATCCAGAGCTGCCACAGTGTTGCAGCCCTGATTATATGTTCAATTAACTGCCACATGTTGTTGGCACCTCTCATCCACCAGCTTTTCCTCCTGTTGGATATTTGTAATAACTTACAACAAAAATAGTCCTGCTTGGAATTGCCACAGCAGCCCCATGGCCTCACAAATTTACAAGCATAAAGAATACACAGCTTTTTAATTCCCTCCCTCCCCCATCCCTCTCTCCCTCTCCCCTCCC
>NW_008333469.1:1116551-1130141 GCF_000622305.1 Nannospalax galili
CCCTCCCCCCCCCTCTTTCTTTCCTTTGTTCCCTTCCCTCTTTTCTATTTTCAGTTTGAACTTTTGGCAAAAAGAACATGGACAGTCTTATTTCCACCCTGGGTTGTATGTGATTTTAGGTGATTTTCACCAGGAGCTATTTCTTGTTCACACAAAATGAACATGAAAGTCTGTGGATTGCTTAAATGCACAAGATTATTTGGAGTTCAATTGGAATAATATATCTGAATGTACTCTTAAACCTGAAAAATGGGAGCAACGTTTGATGTGATCATCATACTTCAACATATATTTACTTGATGATATATTTATATAGGTTAAGATGTATTTTCCATTTTGCGTTTCACAGTTGTACAGTTGAACAATTTTTACTCATATTTTCATGGTAGAAAAGAGCTTTCGTTTTCACATTTTTTACAATATGTAAAGTCCTTAAAGAGAGTGATAAAACCCCCAAACTTCTGTTTCCTTTATGAAACCTAAAACTTAGGGACAGGCTTTAACTAAAAATGCCTGAAGTCAATGGGTTGGAGGTTTTTGATTGAGGAGCATTTCTTGGTGTGAACTCTGTCATGTCTGTGATCAAGTATTAGGGATAGGAGACTGAGCTTTCTGAAGCCCCTATGGTGTTTTGACAAAGAAGGAAGAGTTTCATGGTAGCAGCATCTAGTCTACACAGGGGCATTATAGAAGAACAAATTTTCACTTTGCTCAGAGGACCACAGACACCTTTGTTCTGACAGCATCATCTCCATCCTCAGAATAGTTCTGACTTACCTTTTCCATTATGCTGATGTAGTCGTTTGATTTAGCTCTTTTTACTTTTGGATGGGATCAAAACTTTGGTATAGGATATGAAACTAGCATTTATGCATCACCCCAGTCTCCAAGGGGAACAGAAATAAAAGGAACATGGATAGAGCTTCATCATAAGGTGCCTTATGGGAAATATTAAAAGATAGCCTCTGTGAGTAAGCAGATTAGGAAAAGAAGCCATCTCTGTGAGATGACAGCCCCATGCTGGGGCATGTAACTTGGAGAATGGAATCTAGACTGGTTTCAGTCCTCACTTGTCTTTGATTGTGGCATTATAGGGGCAAATTAACTTCATGGGGACATGAGAGGGAGATGGTTAGGAAAACAAGAAAACACTCACTTCATAATCATATTCCCAATACTTGGTAGGCCTTGGGAGGGGCTACCGGAGGTAGCTGATTGTTTCCTCTGCACCGGGATTCTCTGTTACCCTTTTGTGATATTTCTTTTTGACTCCCAACCTGGCATTTTCTTCTTGGTTTTCTCTGTGCAGGACCATCAGTAGGAAAAGGAGATAGTGTGGGTCTCGTCCAGGGGGCCATCAGTCACTTGAGGACAAGAACCTCTGGAAAAAGAACAATCAGAATCCATCTATTCCATAAATATTTATTGTATACCTAAATTGGCCCGGTCTTCATAGTACAGATATGATTAACTGTACAGGCTGTTTTCTCTACCTGAGTATTTCCCCCCATGACCAGCCTAATTCTTCCACTTTGTACCTTCAGGTACCACTTGAAATACCCCTTTCCATTCTGTAAGTCAAATTCCAGTAAGTTTCTGTGGTCCTCTGTGCTCGTGCTCTGTATTTTACATTCTAAAACATTCTTCACATCCTTGGTTTTGACTGCAATAGTGTTTTTCCTGACTCAGTGGCACCTGAGCTTAGGCATCATGGAGGCTGTGCTCTGGAGTCTGTCTAGCACTTAGTAAACCCTCAATAAGTACTGGCTTAATAAATGGGTGAATGAATGAATGGGTGGATGACTACCAAGTGTAGGGCCAATTAATTCACCCTTTCATAAGCCTTTGTAAAAAATGCTATTATACATTTGAATGGGAGGTCTATATCCATCCTTGAAATCTAATGAGCTTTGAAATAATCACTAAAGTTTCCTGCCTAGAGTTTTCCCTATAATCTCTGCATAAAAGATCTTTTTAAATAAGAGTTTTTTCAAAAATCAGAATATCAGAAAATGTCTTTTCATCAGTTTTAACAATAACATGGCCATCTTATTTGACAGAAAAGGAACTTCGGAATTTAGTTCATCGGGTGATTTATATGATTAATTGTATCCTGCTGCTGCAGTATGCAATAGCTATAAATAACAATGTGTTGGGATATTTTAATTGTGAAACAGTCATTTCTCTGGTTTTTGATTGATCATGGCCACTGTAATCATGACTGAAACCTTTCATTAACCTTTTTATATTTAATTTCTTCTTTTGAGTTAATATCATTATAAATCCTATTTCCGTGAACAATGCAACATGTACCTTTTGGAGAGCCACCTAAGCCTCCTGCCTCTGTATAACTGCTGAAGTAGAGACTAAAATTATTTTTTCCCAAGCAAATCTGAGAAAGAAAGGATTTCAGAAAGCTGCTTGTCCTCCCTCCTGTGGAGGGCTCATCATGATATGGGGGCACCCAGTGAGTCTAATGTTCGAAATACCCATAAAACATTATTTGACATGAAAATTTTGCCTCGCCTATGAGCTGTCGCTAATGAATTACATATGATACAGGAAGCAACATGGCTGAAATATTTTTATTAATACTAATAATATTTTTTGCTTATACAGCACCTTTCATTGCAGAAAACTGAGTTGCAAAGGAAGCTTTAAAGACATACTTAGGTAAAATTACTGGCTCATAACTGGAGTCTTGCTACTCTCCTCTACTTATACTGAGAACAGCTAATGTTCATGTTAAGGACTTTCAGTAGCCAAAGACTCCTGTAATTCCACAGGAGGAAACATGAAAACATTTCAAGAGTAATAAATAAATCTTTATTTCCCTATGGTGTAAAATTAAACAAATCCAATAGGTCTTCTGAATATGACACCACCACTGCACTCACAAACTCACAGAAGCTATGGTTGTTTGTACAAGATCCATACAACCTGAATCCAGTCATCGTTGCAGCTTGAGGCAGACAAGGTCATGATCCCCCTCCCCCCCAGGTAAGGAATTATTGAAAGTCGATGGCTTTTGGGGGTGGGAAAGTTATTTTTAAGGATGTGGTTTCTAGTATGGTGACCATGCTCCAATGGATGGCCCTCAAACCCAGCAGTATATAGGCAGAACAAATTGGATTCAGTAAATATATATATATATATGGAGAGGGAATTGGGAGAAGGTGGGGGATGAGGTGAACCTAGGAGAAGTTAGGTAGAGTGAGGTGTAATATGATCAAAACACACTCTATGCATGTGTGAAATTTTCAAAGAATTAATGAAATATTACAAAAATTAAAGTCCCACTCAAGGCAAGGTAGTGATGAGAGCTGGTGATATGGTGCTGTGGCTGGCAGACATGGGCAGAGTGTTTCAAGTAGACTTGGCCTTGTCATAAGTTTACATCACATGTTTATTCTCTATGAAATAGAATTTATCCTTTGTGAAATGGATATTATTACTTATTTTATATTAAGGTGACTGAGGTATTGAGATATTAAAAAACTCTTCTTACTTGTCCAGAAGAAGCTAGGAAGTCCCTACTTATGATTCCTCTGGGTTCTAGCCTGAAGAAAATGGGATAGCATGGCTAACTGCAGGCACATGCTGCTGATAGCCAGTTCCATTGGTTGATCCTGTATGTGAATTCCTTTATGTTATTTCTTTGGTACGTGTACTTTCTCTAGTTTCCCAACTGGATCACAGTCTTCATGAGTAGAAGTGTTTGAGCTTTGGTTTATAGAGCTTATCATTTTTAAAAGCCAGGAGACTATATATATATTAGAACATAAGCTATCTCTTAGTCAGTTTGGGTTGCTTAAGAAAATATTGTAGATGGTGGCTTACACAACAGATTTGTTTCTTACATTTCTGAAGACGGAAAAGTCCAAGGTCAAAGTGCCAACCTTGACCAATGTTGAGTTCTAGGGAAGAACTACCTGTGTTGTTTTCCTGCTGAGCCAAGGGATGGAGAGAGAAATGAAGAAGGAAAGCAAGGAAGGGAGGGAGAGAGAGGGAGAGGGAGAAAGGGAGGAGGAAAGGGAGAGAGAGGGAGAGAGGAAGAGGAGGGAGTATAGGGAAGGGGAAGGAGAATCCAGAACCTGTTGTTATAAGGCCATTAATCCCATTCATTCAGTCCTCTCCCCTTAAAGACTCTAGCTCCAAACACTATCACATCAGGGATTAGGGTTACAGCATCTAAATTTGGGGGGACTACACTCAGTTCATGGAAAGTTGATTTCTCATTGAGAAAGATGAGAAGGGATTTTAAAATGAGGGTCATTCTGGTAAAGCCAGAACACATATGGCCATAATTTGCATTTTTTTTCATGGAAAAACAAGTGTGCTGACATTTTTAGGTGAAACTTGTAAGGTATATGCATTTTGTCAGCACATTGGGACTGGAGATTCAGTATTACATATTCAAAATGTCAGTATTTTATTATTCCCCTTCTCTCTTTATATCACTGTATCTGACACCCCTCCCAGGAATCCTCCCCACCCTCTCCATGGCCACTTATTAGTTTCCTAACTTCTCTGGATTTTTGAATTGGAATATGGATGTTTAGAATTTCAGAGCTAGCATCCAGCTAATGAAGTAGAAAAGGTTAAATAAGGTAGGGAATGGGAGGGCAAGGCATAGGAAGAAGTGTAGAAAAAGTCATATGGGAGCTTCCCACTATAGAAGCTTCTTAAAGCATATGCATACACATTATAAAGAGAAAGTGAAAGGAGTTAACTTATGATACTCGGGTATTGCTCCTACTAGACACCACAGGCTGACAAAATAAAAACCCCAATACCAGGAAAGGACTCCTTTTCTTGAAGCTGTTGACCAGGAGTCTCATAGTTCCTCAAAAAATAGTAGCCATTGCCCTTGTTCTTGGTTATCCACTAGAAATCCACAGTAAGACCCTACTGCCAAAGACACTAGATATATGAACCATAAAACAAGGATAAACTAAGCTGGTGCTGAATTCAAAGCTTCATCTTTACTGGCTAGCTTTCGTAGTGCTGGAAGGAAAGTGCTATGCATACTACCTGAAGAGAAAATTAATCATCAATCTTACCTAGCTGTGAATCCTGCAAGGTACAACAATTAGCTTGGCAAAGTATGCCCACTGATGCAATAGTGGCATGAATATTATGGGCATGACCAACCACTCTGTACTTGGATTTAAGGTCTGCTTCATACTTCATAATTTGGAGCCCACATCAGATACTGATTTCAGGCCTATGGACCTGAGGCTAGACAGGACACAGGCATGGGGAGAGCCTAACATGAGTGTTCTGCTAAGTAGACATAGTATTAAACTGACTTCTAATGATTTATCATTATACACATAGATTAATACATTTTCCACCTCTCTTCAAGAGAAGCTTCCTTATGCAGAAGATGATGATTGACAAAGATACCCACAACTAGCCAACATGCAGAGAACAAGAGGCTATAGAACACTTATCCCTGAATAGGACACCTGTATCAAACTTCTGCTTCCCAAGGCTCAGATGTCATTGTGGAAGAGAGGACAGAAAGATTCTGAGAGCCAGAGATGGTAAATGACCACAAGAAATAACATTTTCCAGACAGCTGGTCAGTTACTCATAAACTAACAACAATGGTGACAAGCCCCATGCAAGCTCAAACCAGATCAAATTCCAGCATAGACATGAGGAACTGGGTAAGAAACCCTAACCTACCTGAGGTACCCATTGGCAACTAATGGTGGCTGGGAGGAAGAGAGTCAGTCTTTTTCAAAGGTGTGACTCTTTGAAAAGTTACCCCTGTAGGGTAACCAGGCTTCAATGGAAGGACCCACACTGAAGGACATTTGGGGACACAAATTAGACACTATAGGAGATATATATATATATTAAATTGGGTGGGGTAGTAAGGGGAGTGTGAGTAGAGGAGGGGATCTAAATATGATAAAAACATAGTGTATAAAAATTTCAAAAATTCAAGAAAAAAGAAAATAGTGATTGCTATTTGTAGTCAATCATTTATGTACTAATTCATGATCCAGAATATAAAATTTATTTATTTTCACTGAAAACTGTATCTTTTAAGCTACATCTCTATAAAAATGTTTATTTATTTTTGAGACAGGGCTCCTAGGAATCTGAATAGGCAATCTAGGAAGTTTAGAGACCATGGAATGCAATGTCTACCAAGATGAGCAATTATTCTCAGTTCATTGATCTATAGAAAATACCTTCCTGGAAGCCAGCATTCAGGAAGGCTTTACTCACCATAGAAAGCCCAACTCTCCAATAAACAAAGTTGAAAAATAAAAGCTCATTATTATCTAAATTTTCCCTTTAAGTATTTTTTTATCAGACACTTGTACAAAACCTTGTTTTTTTGTTTTTAATACTTTTTGTTCCTTAAGTGTTTCTCTGATGATCTTCTAAACAGTTGCCCTGTGCTTTATCTGGCCTGGTAACCTTCAGAATGCACATTAATCTCACAAGCAGCATGTGGCAAATCATTTTAAGGTTATCAGTTCTATGGCAGGGACCATCACCAATAGTAAACCATCTCCATTTACATTGGTTCTGTTATTTTCAACTCCAGAGAGTAGCTGTTCAGGTGGGTGCCAGAAAGGAGAGGGAAGGAATGTAAGACCCAAACACCTGAGTATAACGGTTCCCCTCTGCTGCCTTGACCTTGATCAGTTTACAAGCATCTGTGAATGTGTTTCCATTCAGTGACAATAATCTTCTAAGACCAAAGAAGATACTCAATATGAAAGTACCACAGAGCTGTGTAGTGGTTCATACAAGACACATGCCATATAAAGCACAGCCAGCTCTGCTGTATCTCAGAAAATGCATTTCTCTAAATAAGTCAATATGGTGACAGCCAAGGACATGATGTCTTACTTACTAGCACTGTCCAGTGGAAGCACGGTGCTAACCACCATATACAAATACAGTCAATGAATTTGAAAAAATATTTTATTTAGCCATATATCTCAAATAGTATTATTTAAATAATCAGCATTAATATTAATGTCCTTTCATTTCTTCTTACCAAAAAAGGACTATTCAACAGCATGCATTTTCCATGTATGTCATCTCTCAGTTTGGATCAGCCTCATTTCAAATTCCAGTTCAGTAGATACATGTATCTTGTCACCACTTCATGGGACAATGAAGGTCTGAGGAATGGATCATTCACCCTCTTGTGAAACAGGAGTTCAGTTCAGTCCTCATAGTGCACAGTGTGGTGGACAAATGAAAGGAAATTGGCACGTATTCTTTGGATAAATAGAATCAAATTGTACAGCCCTAATCAACTTTACTACCACCACCACTATGTTTCACTGCCTCCACAAAACCTCTTAACTTTCAAGAAACCTAAATCTCTCACCTCCTGTCCATGTGGGATGATGTCCATTGAAGTTAACTGTATGGTTCAGTGAGAGTGTTGGACTGGGATTTAGAAGATAAGGTTTTGGCTCCAGTTCTATTACCAATGAGCTGGGCTGATGCTAAAGATCTTGGTCTTCACATTCTTTATAATATACGAGAATTAGAACACAGACTCGTTGACATTGAAATCAGGCCTAAGAACCTGAAGCAAGACAAGTGACAGAATATGCGGAGAGCCTAATACTAGTTTTCCGCTAGATAAAGTATTAAACTGACCCCTGATGACTTACTGTTATACCCATACTTTAAGGCGTCTTTCAACTCTCATCAGAGAAGCTTCCTTATGCAGCAGATGGTGATTAGCATAGAGATGTACTGTTGACCAAGATGCAGAGAAGAAGTTGCTACAGAGTGTTTATCACTGTATCCCTGAATAGGACACCTGTATCAGATGTCTGCTCCCAAGCTCAGGGATCATTGCAGAAGAGGGGACAGAAAGATTGTGATAGCCAGAGGAAGTGGATGACCACAAGGAAAGAGTGTTTTCCAGACAGCTGGTTAGTTACTTATATGAACCACAGCAATGGTGACAGCATGCACAAGACCCATATAAACTCTAGCCAGACAAAAATCTTAGGTTAGACATGAGGAAGTGGGTAAGAAACCCCAGCCCTACCTGGGGAACTACTGATAACCAATGGCTGCTGGGAAGGAAAGAGTCAGTCTTCTTTAAGGTTCTGTCTCTTTGTAGGTTAACCAGGCTCCAGGGGATGGAGGCATACCAAATGGACATGTAGGGACACAAATTAGACTCTAGAGGTCTTTATACACATACGTGTGTGTGTGTGTGTGTGTGTGTGTGTGTGTGTGTAACCGTATGTGCGGTAGGCTAGGGGCTCTAAATATGATCAAAATATATTGTATAAAAATTGTAAAAATTCAATTAAAACCCACAGATTTTTTACATCAAAATATTTTTAATTAACTTTCTTAATATGTAGTTTGTATAGGATAAAACATACTCATTTTGGTGCCTATTTTAATGAGTTTGGATAAATAATAACACTTTTGTAACTATCGACACAATTAAGGTATAGAAACGGTTCCATTTCCCCAACATGTTTCCTTGTGCTCCTTTCTTAGGACTTTCAATTAATGGACAGTTGGTTGTTTCTAGGTGTTGTTTATTACATTAAATTAATTGGTTGCTTAATTTGCATTGGGGGATGGAGCACCTGCCATGGTATGTATGTGGAGGTCAGAGGACAACTTGGAGTCAGTTTTTTCCTTCCACTCTGTGGGCTCCGGTCATCAAACTCACATCATCAGGCTTGGCAGCAAGCATCCTTGCCAGCATCCTTGCCAGCCCATGGTTCTAGGTTTTGAATAAAGAAACTTTTAAGAATGGCCAAGATGTGGTATTGTCAGTCCTTCTCGCTTTAGTCATGATGACATGTGGCCCCATCTTATCATTGTTCTAACATATGTGATGAAAATCAAACTGTGATAATTTAATGACAATGTACTTTATGCCATTTGCTCATTAACTATTTGTATATCATCTTTTTAATGAAGTATTTATCCAAATATTTTTCCATTTTAGGAACCAAGATTTTTGTCTTGTAAGACGCAGTTACAGAAACTGTTTTTTATTGTCTTGTCTTTTATGCACTTAATGGCACCTTTAGAAGAACAATGAAATTTAATTTGAAGGTCATCATATGAATTGTATCAGAGACTGTTGGTGGAGCAAGGCCGATCACTTCTTGGAAGCCAGGAAGGAGGGGGCACACTGAGACAAGATAGACCATTCAAAGATACTCCCTAATAATCCATGTCCTCAAACAAGATCCCATCTCTTATAGCACACTCAGTTTTCAGGCCCCAACTCTGAACATTACCACATTAGGAATCAGATCAATTCATGACTGTTGCTTCTTATTTCAAGCATAATATGATGTGAAAGAAGGACTGAGATTAATTTTATTCAAAATGGATATGCAGTTGTTTCATTTAAAAAACCTTTTCTTCAGTGGAATATTTAAGCAACTCTTGTACATTTATATCTATCTATTATCTCTATCTGTCTATCATCTATCTATCATCATCTATCTATCTATCATCTATCATCTATCATCATCTATCTATCTATCTATCATCTATCTATCTATCTATCATCTATCTATCATCTATCATCTATCTGTCTATCTATCTACTAATTCATCCATCCACCCACCCATCCACCCAACCATCTACCCATCCATATCTATCAATCTATCATCTATCTATCATCTATCTATTTATCTATCTATCTATCTATCTATCTATCTATCATCTATCTACCTACCTATCATTTATCATAGCCTATGGAATGTTTACAGCATTTAATTGTTTACAGATTTATTGTTATTAATTTATTATTAATTAAATGTTTGTAAAATGCTAGCCTAAAAGTATAACAATCATCATCTTCATCAGAACAACAGTGACTATTTGTAAGAGACCCTCAATATCAGGCTGTTGATTACTGATGTTTCTTTGGGGAAGAACGGAAAGGGTCCTTTTAGATCCTCACTCAAAATTCTGGCCACTCCCTTCTTAAGTGCTGAGTCATTTCTATGTAATTCTGCCCTAATTGCATGTGGTCTAGTGCTCTAGGGAAGTGGGAGGTGATAGGGTTTATAGACTGCGGAAGGCTAACTGAACAGAGGAGTCCATCTATGTAGCTAAGAGGAAGTCTTCAATTATGCTGGGGTGAGAACTTTCCATTGTATGGTTGCTTTGGGGTCATCTATATGCTTATAAATAAGAAACTCCTTACCCATGCTCTGTAAGTTAGCCCAGTCACTAGGTCCCTAAGTTGGACTTTGGTGAAATCATACTTTGATTCATTGTTGGTGCTCTATGGGAAGGAGTAGATGTTTGTTTAGGCCAACCCAGGGAAAAGAGTTTTTGAATCTAAGTTGAGAATGACAGATTTGAACACAAATCTCTTCTGAATGGGGCCTCCTCTGGATGCAAGGATAAAGAAATAGGAGGACACATGACCATATGGAGAGAGCTGGCTGCTGAAATGCCTCACACCCTTGCTCGGATAACAACCATGTCAGGATCATACACTCTGTGTTATCTTATAGGGAAGCATCACATTGAGATCCCTCAGGGAGTTGGATTTGGGGAACTTCTTTCTCTCTTTCCTCCTGTCTCCTCTTGTTTAAAGCATCCAATTAATATAGCCACCATGTAATTTAAAAAAGTCATCTCTTGACTTTCTCAGATATACACCGACATCCATAATGCTTCTACACAACTAAGCTAGATTTATAGGACAAGAATACTCTAAAGCCATTTATATGAGACCTGTAAGAGGTACAGCTTTTCTATCTCTATCTTTGAAAATAACTTCTGTGGTAACTGGTACTGTACAGTCTGTGAGTTAGGAGGTCTCTTGTTTTAGAATTTTGATGGCAGAGGAAATATTAAGCTGACCCTCACTGTCAGAATTTTCCTGATTGTTTGTTTTGCTGTACACAGAGCTGTTCCATGGCCCTAAACTAGGGAAGATCTTATTTCTTGTGGTGCTGTGGCTCTCCATTTTTGTTATCGCTCTCATTTCTTCACAGCACCCTGTCCTTGACTCCAGAGTACTTGGAAGATGCAGCTTACAAATCCGCTTTTGGCAGAATAAGATTTCTTCATCTCCGAGGTCACGTTTCAGGCTTTTGTTCAGTCACAAGTTCTGTTTGGATTTATCTTCGGTGTGTCTACTTGAATATTCAAAAAGTCATCAGCTAGTCTAATTTGTTTTTTTTTTAGCCATGTAGAAGACTGATTTGCTTTGACAGGTGGATCAGAAACAGAATTGGAGCTATTTTATCTGGACCTAATTAAACAACCTTCATTACCGGCAGATATATGTTTGTGACTTAAAATTAGCATGATTGGAATTAAAACTCAAAATATAAGGCATTGAATTCAGATATGGCTGGTTTAAAAATAAATTCCATACATTTTAAATGCAGCAAGTCTGGATTTTAAATATTCTATAGTGACAAATTCCACGTAGAGGTAGGACTGGTGTGTGTGTGTGTGTGTGTGTGTGTGTGTGTGTATACCTAACTATGGCCATAGATAGTAACAGAGAGATGGCACATATTTTCTGAATAGTTCAAAACCAGCTTTCTAAATTATGAAACTTTAATAAAATATTTTTTAAAATTTGATTTCTATTTCCCTTACCCTTAAGAACTGAGTTTAGCTCTGAAGATTTTGTAAAGCTTTCTTTGGTTTCAAAGGTCACAGTCTCTAATCAAATTATTTTGATTCATCTCTGTCCAGTTCCTAAGATTCTGTCACTGTTTTTATTCCATGTATCCTGACTGTGTATAGAATGCTACACCGAGAGGGAGGGGAATCTGCTTAAAATGTTCTCTGACGTAGCATTTAAAACCACATTAGATTTTTTTTATGGCATTTTACTTCCTTAACCTTTTGAATATTTTTCAAGACTTTGGATGTGTAGTCTACATAAATATTTCTATACAAATAAAGTGCTTTATGTAGTTGTGCACTCTGGATAATGATACAAACTTAGTAATTATAAAACTTTTATAAAAATGTACTGAAATCTATGAGCCAGATTTCACCTTATGAGGAAAAATAAAAGGTTGAATAAAACATATTGACATTTCTGTTCAGCATTAAGGCAGCAGGAATTAGGGCGGATTCCTTTTCCTAACAAACATTAATATGAGATTCCTGGTGTGATGAGAGCGGGATATCAAGATCTAATCCCTTCCCCAGACTTGTGCTTTAGAAGCCCTCTCCAAATTATTAAAATTCCAGGTCTTTTCTGATGCTTCTTGATGCATCCTTGCAATTTTAAGCACTTTAAAATGCAAGCAAAAGCACGTCTTTAGTATTTATAGCCTCTGTGTGAACCTATCACTTTTTATAAGATATGAAATAAAGCATTTGTGTTTATCCACGTCAATTTGAGAGTTAGAATTTCCAGATGGCCCTCTTGTTTTTTTATCTTTCCGAGAATCATAACAACAGTTCCTGCAAAAGCTTGTCACTTTTCTTCACATTGGCTCAGCCCTTCCTGATGTTGATGATGGGTCTAATTCAGCCATTCCCCTCCTCCTCATCCCTGCCTGTTGTTCATTCCCGATGAAAACGTCGTCCTCCCTTGATCTAACTCAGCGGTAGGCATGGCTATCTTCTGTGCACTATAACTAGTTAATTTTGCCATGTACATTGCCACTTCTTTGGGTGCTATAAAAATACAATAATTTTTCATATGTTTATTTCATTTTAAAATTTATTATATACTTTATTTTTTGTGTATGAATGTATTGCCTGCATGTATGTAAGTGCATCTGTGTCATGCAATGCCTGAGGAGGTCAGAAGAGGGCATCAGATTACCCTGGAACTGAAGTTAGAATAGTTGTTAGCCAACATATGGGTGCCAGAACTCAAACCTGGGTCCTCTGCAAGAGCAGCCAGGGCTTTTAACCACTGAACCATCTCTTCAGCCCGTATTGGTCATTTTTTAAAGTTTTTTATTGAACTTTTGTGAATTTCTTTTTTTAAAATATTTTATTTATTTATGCTGGGCTTGGTGACACATGCCTTTAATCTCAGCACTCAGGAGGCAGAGGCAGGTGGATTTCTGTGAGTTCAAGGCCAGCCTGGTCTATATAGTGAGTTCCAGGACAGCTGGGGCTACAGGGAGACCCTGTCTCAAAAAGACCAAAAAAAAAGTCATTATTTTTATTGTATGAGCGTTATGCCTGCATGTAAGTAAGGGCACCTGTGTCGTGCAATACCCACAAAGGACAGAAGAGGCTGTCGGATCCCCTGGAACTGAAGTTACCAACAGTTGTTAGCTGCCATGTGGGTATTGGGATTTGAAACCGGGTCTTCTGCAAGGACAGTCAGTGCTCTTAACCATTGAGCCATATCTCCAGCTCCATTTTTTTCATCTTTTTGAGACAGGGTCCCCTGTAGCCCCAGCTGGCCTGGAACTTGCTATGTAGACCAGGCAGGCCTTGAACTCACAGAGATCCACCTGCCTCTGCTTCCCAAGTGCTGGAATTAAGGTGTGTGCTACCACATCCAACTTAACTTTTGTGAACTTCATACAACATATTTTCATCATATTTAGACCCTCTCCCCTATCTGTACCCTCCTTACTACCTTCTACCTGATTTCAT
>NW_008333469.1:1130195-1150879 GCF_000622305.1 Nannospalax galili
AGTCAAAGTTGTGTACCCCAAATGCCCTTCGGTGTGGATCCCTGGAGCCTGGTTAAACTACCCAGAGTCACATCCTCAAAGAAGACTGACTCTTTCCCTCCCAGCCACTATTGGTCGCCAATAGGTCCTCAGCTGGGGTAGGGGCGTCTTACACACTTTCCTACTTCTATGCTGGGATTTTGTCTAGCTTGAGCTGACATGGGACTTGTGCATGCTATCACCATTCTGTGAGTTCATATGACTAACTGTCCAGCTGTCTGGAAAATTCTTGTTTCCTTGTGATCATATACCATCTCTGGCTCTTACAGTCTTTTGTTCCCTTTTCCACAATGATCCCTGGGTCTTGGGAGGCAGAAGTTTGATATAGGTGTCCTCTTTAGGGATAAGGACTCTGCAGTCTCTTTTTCTCTACTTGTTGACAAGATGTGGGTCTCTGTGGTAATCAACATCTGCTGTATGAGGATGCTTCCCGGGTGAGAACTGAGAGATGCATTAGTCTATAACAAGTCATTAGGAGTCAGTTTTACACAATGTCTATTTAGCAGAATAATAGTTTTGTGTACTCCCCTATGGCCTGCGGCCTGTGTAGACACAGGTTCCTAGGCCTGATATCAGTGTCAGGTATGAACTCCTTCTTGTTAAGGGGATCTTAAATCCAATGAGAGAGTGATTGGTTGTTCCCATAATATTTGTTCCACTACTGCACTAGTGGCCATATCTTGATAGGCCAGCTGTTGTAGCTCACAAGAATCACATCTAAGCAAGACTGATGGTACTTTTCTCAGGTTTCACATACCTCATCTCTAGGTGTTTAGAATTTAATCTAGGGGGCCTGGAATGAGCTAGTTGGCCAAAGGTTGAGATTTAAGACCTTGATTTTATCTACCCCCTTCAGCAGCTGTCACTCCTCACACAAGGGTCTCCCCCATCCTCTCATCGTTGTCTGATGTCTGGGTGCTTCCCTTAGTTTTAAGATAACCTCTAAGGAACTGAACCCATGATGAAAGGTTGGCTTTAACCTGCCACAATTTTGGTGGCCTCGTTTGTGAATGATGTGGATTCTAATAGCATCTCCTCAGAGACTAGTGTGAAGTGAAATGAAAAACTGCCTTTAACAGCCTTGTAACTGTACTCGGTGTGTGGAATGCATCTACCAGATGCATTCATTCAGTAAATATCTATGAGGTGCCTACACCTCAGCAAGCATGTTAGGTGCTAGAAACACTGACATAAACAAGTTCTTCTACATTTAGCTTCCGTTCTAATGTGAGAAGCGAACAAATGACATTGACAAGTATGTATACGGTCACAGCTGTGGAGAAGCATAATAGCTATGGAAAAAGAGGATAAAGACAGTGGCTGGTGGGAGTACAATCAAACAGCATCCTCAGGTTAGTTCACTGGGAAGATGGCATTTGAGCAAGACCTGAAGGTAGAGAGAATTAAGCCATGTGCCCCAGGAAAGAGTAAGTGCAGGCTCAGAGGAAACAGAGGGTGACAGTGACGAGAGACAAGGCCAGAGAGTTGAGGGCCAGCTCGGAAGGTCTGACTGGCCAACAGTCCTTTTATTTTTAGTGAGATGAACCACTAAAGGGCTTTGCAGAAAAATGACCCAGCTTAACACATTTCATAAGGAACAACTGGTTAAGATGAGGATGAATTGTTAAGGGTGAAGGGCAGAAATGGAGAGGTGGGTTAGGAGTTGCTAGGACACACCAATTGAAGGATGGAGGTGCCCTGCTTGGTGATGCTGCTGGTGGAGATGGGACAAGGACTCAGAATATGGATGGAGCTTTGAAGTGCTGGAGCTGCTATTTAGCATCCTCACTATTAAACAAGATAATCTATGATAATTTGCAACATTGACATTCAGATATAGAACAAACATTTATTAAATAGTAGACCATTGTTTTACCTGAGTGAACCAATTTAGGTCTATTTGTTTGTTTATTTATTTATTCAATGAGCTTAGACAAAAACCAAATCTTCTTTATTGCTTCAGGAGGGTTTTACTGTGATTTCAGAAAGGGTTTCTCTTACATATATAGACCGCCCCAGGAGGCACTGGATTAAATAAGAATTTGAATTTTGCTTACTTAAGTCCCTTCGTTTAGAACACTGTGTATGGAAAGATGTCTTAATTGAAGGATGTCTTAATTCTAAAGCAGGTGAACTGTCCCAGCCTGAATTCAGTCTACTTCTTGATTTCATAAATAAAATTTTATTGGAACACAACCATGCTTATTCATTATATAGTGTCTGTATTTGTTTGCACACTCCATCAGCACAACTGAAAGGCTGTATGGGCCAAAATGTTTACTGTTGGGCCCTTCACAGAAACTACTTAGATGAACACTTACATGTGACTCGAAATCATAAACATGGTCTTATTATTCAGGTCATAGTTATGAAAGTATATGGTACTTAGCACTGAATGGAGATGTATAAAGGTATTCCAAGATAGTAAAGGTTCACTTCGAGGTTGGTCCAGGTTTCTGTACATCTTAGCACGTGCTAATTAATAGTTTGCTATGGTCTTGGGTGATCATAGTAACCATTCTATACTTACTAGTTTGTTTAACACAGTCAACATTGGGAAATGATATTGTTATTTTCTTGTACAGATAGAAAAATCTGAGGTCCAGCAAGAATCGATTGCACTCTTGGTCACTAGAAAAGTTAGGAAAGTGGAATGTTGACAAAAGCTTTTCAGAGCCCAGGCTATTCAACTCGATGATTCTATTCCTACCAATTTTCCAGGTGGTGGGGTGTGTGTGTGTGTGTGTGTGTGTGTGTGTGTGGTGTGTGTGTGGGGTGTGTGTGTGTATGTGTGGAGTGTGTAGAGAGAGAGATGGGCGAGGAGAGACGGTTTTCTCCATTAACAAATTCCTAAACTGAGTATTGAGTCTGACTCTGTGCGGTTGCTCAATGGATCATGTACCTCTCCATTTGCTCTTTAAGTTGAGTTGCACAATGATGCTGTTCAGCCGCTGAAGGTAGGAAAACCACTACATCCCTAACTGTGTTTGTTCCTTTTAAGTTGAAAGACTTACAGAAAGGCAAATCCAATTTTGTGGCATTTCTTGTAAGTGTGAACTTTCAACGAATAACAAAATGTTAATTTTCATATATTTATGAGTTTATCCAAGCTGAGTTTTTTTTTTTAACTCTAAACATTTTGTTGTTGGGCTGTTAAAATAGGATATCATTTTCCATTAATCAGGTCATTTTAGACAAATCATATCTGTCAGAAATGAAGCTCATACATTAATGCATTGTTAGATTTCACCCATTGGTTTAAAAACTCTAGGGTTTCAGGGCCTTGTTAAAAGTCCAAATGATGTACTTGAGAGCTGGATTTTGCATTGGGACCTCTGATTTTGATTACATGGGGGCATACGGGCATAACTGACAATCGCTTATTGACAGCAGGCTTAGAAAGTAATATCCTAACTTCCAGCGGATCTAGAGTAATTTTAGGTCTAGTGTTCCTCCATTCTCCCATCGCATGACCTATCTTAGATGATAGAATGCAAATGAGCATGTTTTCCCACTAACTTCTGCCAGTGTGGATCACCTGCCCCTTCACAGACCCCGCTGCCACAGACCAGAAGTTGTAAGCAAAGATGATTCAGTCTTTTCTGGTCCTGGATTTGCTGCCAGTGCATGTCTAGTGGGAGAGTCCAGAGCCTGTGGAAATAATTTCTTGGCTCCGTGTTTTTGAAACTTGCTGTTCTTTCACAGAACAAAACCCATTTCCAAAGCAGTGATCTGTTTTTCGTGAATTTCATCCCAAGACTGTGCAACTTCAATTGGCTTAAGAAAAGGAGTTGAGTTGTGATTCTGATGCATGCATTTACAAAGTTGAAAAGAATCAGCAGATTCTAGAGTTCTCATAGCTTAGGGGAAATTTTAGGAAAATTACCTTAGAAGAGTTGTTTATAAGAAAGAAGCCATTTGCAATACAGTAGTAGGTAGGGTATTTCAGTTCATCCTCTCTCTTTCCATCCTCCCTCTCTTCTTCCTCCCTCCCTCTGTCCCTTGCTCCCTTCCCTGTCATCTAATAAATTGTCATCGAATATCTGCTATGATAGATTCTGTCTTAGGACCCCAAAGAAACAGTTCTAAACAAGACAACCAGAGGTCACAATCTTCGTGTAATTTACTGGAAGAGACAGAAATATAAAAATTATTGACAAGACATAATGCACATAGTTCGGTAGTTGCACTAGGCAAATTCTGCATAGAAACAGTATAGAACATGGTGGGTGAGAATAAGGTGAACCTTAGTGAGGTGAGCAGGACAGCCTCCACCCAGGGGATGTACCATGGAAGCTGGTATTTGATAAAAGCAAAAACTAAACAAAACAAAACAAGAGAATAAGAGTTGGTCTGCTCAGAGGAGGTAGGAGAGGGGATGGTGGCAAGGACTAAGGCAGATGAGAAAGTGCCTGTGTGCAAAGGACTGAAAGACAGAGACCCCTCTGTCCAGATGTGGTGATTAGACCACATCTGGGCAGAAGGATGTGAGCTGAGTCTGAGGACCAGTTAAGAGCCTTAACTTGCAGTGCTTGCTAGACTGCCTCAGTCTGGACCTTATACTAGAAGCAAGGAGGAACAACTGAATGGTGTGTGTGTGTGTGTGTGTGTGTGTGTGTGTGTGTGTGTGTGTGTGTGTGTGTGTGTGTGTGTGTGTAAGATAGAGCTTGTAAGATCCTATGTGTTTAGGAAACTGACAGAAAAATGCCACAAGAATCCATAATAATTCCTTACATGTTCAGTGCCATTTAGTTACGGAAAAATGGGAGATTTTCAGTTTCTAAATTCTTGTAGATCACAGTGGTTAATATTTGAGACTGAGCTCTTTGGAATTGGAATCAGATGACAAAGTAAGTGGCCAGAGTTTGGCTCACTCCTTTTCAGCACACCTGAGTTGGGGGAACTTTGGAGAATCAGAAAAGTTTGTAGCAGACTGAGGAAGATCTTGGAAGCTAGCTCTCTATCCTTTTTCCTTCTTGTTTTATTTTACCAGTGTCCCAGCACTACTGGATGGCAAGAACTTGAAGTATAAGAACTGAATTTCTTGTAACATCTGCTAGCAGCACTCTATTTTAGAGTCTACTAATGAAAGAATCTGTGTAAACGTCAAAATGCAATGCAGAATTGGGAACTGGTGTCACTTCTGGACAACACTAGGCAGGTGCTAAGGCCATGGCTAATGATTGGTCCAAAATCCTTCTAGATGATTCTGTGTATTCCCATACAGTTCTTCAGCATCACTGAGGTGCTGGAGATGGCTGAAGTCAGAGGCAGTTTTCTTGAATTTCCTATCGCTTGATTTCCTTAACACTTGTGGGGCTTTCATTAACACGGGGCTTCCCTCATCCTTTCTTGTGGATTTTGGGTCTTGCATTCTTTATATTGAATTCACTCTTGGGTAAAATAGCCAGAGAAGCTTCTGTTTGTCCAGATGAGTTTTGACCAGTAGGTACCATCATTAGTCAGTCTATATTTATAAAGCTGAATTAGGTATGCTTAGTGAATTGGTAAGTAGTATCTAAAAATAATATTTAACTAGATTGCATAGTTCTATTAGGATTTAAATAAAATTCTATTGTTAGTCATGACCTCTGCACTACCAACAAACTGTCAGATAGAGGGGTTAGGGAGATGGCTCAGGGGTTGGGAGCACTAGTTGCTCTTGCAGAGGATCCAGGTTCAGTTCCCAACATCCATATGATTGGTCACAGCTTTCTGTAGCTTCAGTTCCGGGGGATCCAATGCTCTCTTCTGGCCTCTGTGGGCACTGCATGCATATGGTACACATACATACATTCAGGTAACACTCATATATACATACAGTACAATGCAATGTAATGCAATACAATACAACAGTCTTTTAAAAAGCCTCTCTGGCTGGGCATGGTGGCACACTCCTGTAATCCTAGCACTTGGGAGGCAGAGGCAGGCAGATCTTTGTGAGTTTGAGGCCAGCCTGGTCTACATAGTGAGTTCCAGGACAGCTGGGGCTATAGGGAGACCCTGTCTCCAAAACCAGAAAAAAAAAGCATCTCTGATAGACATGAGATCTGTAAATTTAAAACCTCAAATCCTTTTGTTGTTGTTGTTTATTATGAGACAGGGTTTACTATGTAGCCCCAGATGGCCTGAACTCACTATGTAGACCATCCCTGGCTGGCATAGCTCTCATACCCATCTACCTGTCTCTGCCTCCCAAATTCTAGAATTAAAAGCACATGCAAAACATAAAAAACTTTAATTTGGAAAGTAAGGATGCTATACTTTGCAGCTTTAATTTCTCCCAAAGGCTCATGAATTGGAAGCTTGATCTCTAGCCCAAGGTGTTACTGAGAGATGGTAGAAACTTTAAGAGAAGTTAGGCCTGGTTAAAAGAACTTAGATCACTGGAGGCATGCCCTTGAAGGGAATATTGGAACCTTGACCACATCTTTCTTTTACTTTCTAGATACCACAAGGTAAACGAACTCTTCTTCATTACCTCCAAACCCCTAAACATTTAGCCAATGAATTGAGACTATGGAATGAAATCTCCAAAACTGTGAACCAAAACGGGCCTTTTCTCATTTCAATTTGACTATTTGGTCATAGTCATGTAAAGCTGGGTAACACAAAGGATTTTCAAGGCTCAGTCCCAACCACATGCTCTCTCATCATCTCTTGTTTTGCTCTCTTGAAATATCAATACCATGAGTCTCCTCTAACTTTCCTGGACTGGGCTCCTGTAATTGTGTCTCTTTAGGTGTCTACTTCTTACGCTTTTAAACCCATATGCAGTCTCGAAGAGCCAATTCAGATGTCTTTTCTACTTCTGTACTTTTATTCGACAAACTCCAACAATCCCAACTAAACCTCAATCTCTTTCTAAGCCCGATTTTAAAAATTACATTATTTTCTAGGTATTTGCTTTGTTCCCTACCTTCAGAAGAAAACAAATTCTTGGAGGAATAGAAAGAGCTCAACAGATGGTCATGGACTAGAAAGATTGAGATGCAATAGACTGTCATCTACGAAACAGCTGTGAAAAAAGACAAAAAGAGAGAAACACCAAAGCAATTTTTCTTATAGAAAAAACCTTTATATCGATCTAATGCATTATTAAATTGCCTAGGGAAATTTTTGACTTTTTCCTTGTAAAAGGAGGAAGAAAACTACTAAAGAAACTTTCTTCCTTTTCAAAAAACTGTTTTTAAATATGTAGTGGTTTCATGTTATAAAAATTTGACTCCTGCTAAAGCCTTGGGGCATATGTACAGTTATAAATATAACATTAAAGCATAAATATACAACATAATTTAATTGTGCCATGCACTATAGGGAAGGAAAGATTGTGGGAACTCCCTGAAGGATTTACAGTGAATTCTTCTCCTGATAGCCACTGGGGTGAGTTGGAGATGCTGAAGCATTGTGGAGGGTGCTTGGAGAGTTTTATATCATTAAATAAGACTGCTGTGAAGAAAGTCAGCATGGGGCTAAATAACCACACACAAAACCAGTCAACCATTGATACACCCATGAGGCAGTTTTGCATCTTGGTCCTGATGTGATGGGCGTGTGCACAAAAGGTGTCTTAAAGGACACAGATTCTTTTGGCAACAATATAAAAGTCAAAGAAACACTGTTCTTCGTTTCACATGTTTGGACTTCAGGTATCACATCCGTTTATGGAGTTCCTAATATGTGATTTTTATGATCGTCATAGGATTCATTTGTAATTTTCTTCTAGGCATTTATACAGTAGGTTTCAAAACAGATACCAGGCAAAATTATAAAGAGCGTGTTCTCTTGGTACCAACCCATCTCCCAAGTCAGTACTCTATCCTGAGTCCCTATGCTACCATGGTGTCTATTCCTAGGCCCTGAGAGATGGCATGGTAGCTGTCCTCTGCATCACAGGCACCTTTGCACAGCATTTCATAACCTATTCAAAGTGTACTCCACCCTTCCAATAAGTGGTGATTATTATGGCCCACATTTCTCTGCTCAGGAAATGGAGGCACAAGCAGATTTTACATGTAACATCTCCCAAATGAAGACTTTTATTAAAAAAAAACCTATCTCTAAGGGACACATGAATTTTAATAAGAAATTCTTTCATACTTAAGTTTTGAAACTAAACTTTTATGAGGTTATATAAAAGTTCCCTGGGGTAAGGTTCATATTCTCCTCAGATAGTGAGCCTGCTACAAAATGTTTCATGTGCAGTAACATCGTTGTTTAAACAATAGATGAGTAAATTAGCAAGATTATAAGTAAATAAATGGTAGAATGTCAGTGACAGCATTGATCAATTTATCTAGATGTGTATATCTCTATGTGTGTCTATATCATATATGTTTATGTGTGTATTATACATATTATTCTAGTCTGGTTTCTCTTGCTGTGGTAAAGCACACACCAAAACCAGTCCAGGGAGGAAAGGATTTATTTGACTGAGAGGTTACAGTTTGTCATTGAGGAAAGTGAAGGTAGGAAGTCAAGGTAGGAGCCTACAGGAAGGCAGGAACTGAAGCAGAAACCATGAACGAATGCTGCTTGCTGGCTTGTCTCTCCTGGCTTGCTCAGCGACCTTCCTTATATAGACCAGGCCCACCTGCTTGGACGTGGCAGAGTCCACAGTGGTCTGGGCCTGTCTGTACCAATTACCAGTTAAGAAAATACCACATAGACATGGCCACAGGCCAGTCTGATGGAGGAAATTCCTTAACTGAGATTCCTTCTTCTCATGTGTCTCCAGTTTGGATCAAATTGACAAAAACTATCACACATATGAATAAAGTACCTATAAAAATATAAATAAATACATAGAGACATTAAGTCAGTTTTACTTCTTTTTTTTGTATCAACAGGTTATCTTTCCTCTCTTTTTTATTGTTTGAGAATTTCATACATGCATACAACACATTTTGAGCAAGTTCACTTCCTTTTCCTTCCCTTCAATTTCTCCCCTACCTCCCACCCACTATTTCCTCCCAACTTCACATGCTCTTTCTTTAAAAACCCACTGAGTCCACTTGGTAGGCATCAATGTAAGATAATCTTCTGCAGCATGGGTAACCTCTTAGGTACCACAACCATGAGGAAAATTGATTCTCCCTCCTCCAACAGCCATAAATTGCCAGTAGTTCCTCAGCTAGCAGTGGAACTTCATGAACACTTCCCCCATCAATGCTGTGGGATTTTGGCTGGCTTAATCTTGTGCAGGTCTCGTGCAGGCAATCACAACTGCGAGTTCTTGTGTGTGATGGCATTGTCGTGTCCAACAGATACTGTTTCTCCGTGGACACCCCACTACTTCAGTTTCTTACAATCTTTCCATCCACCTCTTCTGCAGTGATCCCCAATCCTTGTGGATAGGTGGCTTGATATAGTTCTTTTATTTAGAGCCCAGAACTTCATAGTCTTTTATTTTCTGCACATGGACCAGTTATGGGTCTCTGTATTAATCACCCTTTACTTAGAAAGAAACTTCTCTGATGATGGTTGAGAGATACACCAAAGTATGAGTATAAGGATAAGAACTTAGGGGGCAGTTTATCACTATGTCTATTTAGCAGAATAATAATAGGTTTTCCCCTAAGGCCTGTGACCTAGCCAGCAATAAGATTTTGTTACAGTTAACAGTGTGAGGCATGAGTTTGGTCTTGTGGAACTGGCTTAAAGCCAATGAATCTTATTGGTTGTTCCCATAGCGTTCATGCCACTATTGCACCAGTGGGCCGATCTTGCCAGACCAGTTGTTATTATAACTCACAGGATTCACAATGGAACAGGAAAAGTTAAAAAGGGTGAGATGTTGGGGAGCATGGTAGAGGAGGGAGTATGGGGAAGGATAACTAAAGACCTTTGAAAATGTCATGTGGAAATCTACTGTTGTATAATCTTCCTGAAATATACACATATACATATATGAAAGGAGTTTAAATGAAGTTATCCTATGAAAGGGGGACAATGCCTCCTCTGGACACTATAAAGCTATCAAACAAAAAGCTGAGTACCAAGTGTGGATTATCTCTTTTCAAGATGTTGGTCAGTGAAGTCTCACAGACATTTCTCACACATTATAGGCAATTGTTATTGCTCTTGATTATTGCAGAACTTGATGGTAAGACCCTGTTACTGGAAACCCTGTATAGGACACACAGAAATCCAGCTGTTACCTACCTGGAAGATTCATCTCTACTGGCTATCTTTCATAGTACTGGAAAGTGCTATGTGTGCTACTGGGGGAGAAAAATAATCAACAAGCTATCGTTTCTTGTTTCCTTTTTTTTTCCTTGACAAAATTGTTATTTCATTTCTTTTCTCTACACAATTAAAATTTTCTAGGCTTCCCATTATGAATATATATTGGTATTTTGCACATATCATTTACTTTTGGAATTATTTTGGTTTACAGGAAATTTGCAGAGAACATAGAAGGTTGTTATATCTCTCCTTGGGTTCCCTGTGACAGTAACACCTTACATTACTACAGTGTATTTGTCAGATGGAAGAACCCAGCACTGGTATCTTGCTACTATATGAACTCCTTACTTTATTCAGATTTTACTAATTTTCCCATCAAATTCAGTATTACCCCACTGTGTGGAACCATCATATCCTCTCTGTTCTCAGCCTTTCTTTAGTTTTGTGACCTTGACAGTGTTGAAGAATACTAGACAATTATCTTATAGAATGTCCTCTCACTTTGGATTACCTTTTATCCTGATTAAACTAATGTTTGTATGGTTGAGGGAAGACACCCTCCTTGTCATATCCTTTTTGGGGTACCTGCTATTGATATTATGATTTATCACTGGTGGTTTTAATTTTGTTCTCCAAATCTAGGTAATGCTCAACAGATTTCCCCAGTATAATTCCACTTCTTGTCTCTTCTCTCCACCTGTCCATCATATACATTTCTTTGGAAACAAGTCATTAACTACAGTCCATGTTCAAGGGCAAGAAGGATTGTCTGGGAGTACCAAAGACCATGTCCTAGAGGGGAGAATATTTCCATAAATTATTTGGAATTCTCTGATAAAGATATTGCTCTCATTTTAATTCATGTATTTATTTCTTTATAGACACCTATATATTAATATTATATTTTTGGTTATAATCGAATACTGTTTGTTGCTGTTGCTCAAATGTTCCAGCTTTGTAGCTTTTATCTTAAGATTTCCTTTTGGGAGCCTCCCACTTATCAAAATTTGCTCTGCCCTATTAGCTTAACACCATCAACTTTGTTTGGTTAAAAACCTGATGATATGACAGTAAACATTCCACTTACATCCTCAAATTAAAGTTGCACATAGGTATTCTTCTGTATGCTCACTAAATCACTACAGTCTATATCATCTCCCTTCCTCTAAACCCAAGAATGACTGTCTCAGAATATACACTGGGTTCTTAAAGCTGCTTCTAAAAAGCAACAACCTATTGGAATTTGTAAAGGGGCGAGGTCCAGTCAGGTCAGCACTTCCTAGTGATCCTGGGAATTCAAGGAGCCACAGGGAAAATAAATTCCCACTAGAGACACTCCATTTACTTTTCCTTTGACTTCTTTGATTTCAGTAGTGGTTGCAGGCTGAAGACAGGTGATGAATTTGGGTTCATAGTGAAGTTAGTTGAGAAGGAAATGAAGACAGGTTTAACAGGAAAGATTAGTGGACTTTCTACCTCTGGGCACTAAATGTCTGCTTTGGTCTTCACTAATCAGTTTTCCACAGGCCTCTTGCCACTCGCTTTACTTAGGATGAGTTCCTAGAGCTCAAATCACTGTTTTGTGCAGGCTGCCTTTTTTTTTTTTTTCACTGCCCTCCTTTTAACCCACATGTTTTTTTCTAAGTGTGTGTGCATAGAGGGCTGGTCAAGGGGGAAATTATGTTGATTAGGAAGCATGGTCCAATTAAGTCAGACATGATGGGGAAATTGCTTTAGCGTCCAAATATATACCTGCAGGATAGAGGGGCCTCTTTAACACCTGCATAAAGAGTATACAGATTTCATAGCTCAAGGCAAGGAGAATGGATGCTGATAAAATTGCACATAAAAACTGATTGGAGGCACCTAAAAAACAATGTGTATCTTGGTGGTGAGAGAAAATGGTGTGGTTTTTCTTTAGCCCTGTGATATTTATGAAACAGCCACTTTTTTAAAAAAATAATAGAATGGGGAATAGCAGGGAAGTCAGAGCATAAATTGTCCTTAGCTGTTGCCTCTCGCACCTTTTTTTTTTTCACTTCTTACTCTCCCCCGCCGCCCCGCCAGTCAGATCTTACCAAGCTTCTCTCATCTCTCTTCCCTTTATTTCTGATCAGTGTTTGCATCCTAGGCTCCAGACTTCAGCAGCTTTGCAAGTTTAAAATGACTTCAGCTGTAGACGGGAGGAGAGCAGAGGACCAGAGGACACTGAAGAGAGGCTGCTCACTAAGAAGTAGCTTTTGAAATGTTCTGCATAGATGTCTGACTGGCTTTGAAAACCTTTCGCAATGGTTGACAGATTATGTAATCTACCTACCCACTGGTAATTTTTGTGTGGGGAGATTGTACAAGTATTTCGATCTCAGCCAGTCTCTAGTTAACAATCAATAGTCCTGTTGTCTAATGAAGTGATGGCCTTGACACCCTGGCCTTTGTGAGGTGTTAAAATAACATTGATCGCTATCATTATCATATGCCCTTGATATACTGAATAAGGACGTGGATATCAATCTTAGAGCGAAGTAACATTTCATAAATCTTGTAGAAATAACCAGGATTGTCCAAACAGGCATATGCTTCTTGACAGCAGTGTGACAGAAGAGCGTAAGACACAGATCACTTATAATTTATCTCTAAGCCCAGATTGGAGAAAGACTCAAAAGTAGCATTTAGTATAAAAAGTATGTCTTTGTGTGTCATAGCAATCAAGGTAGCCCTTTTCTGTCAATGGCTTTTGGTGAAACTTCTGGGATGGTGGAAGGAACAGTTGAAAATTTTCATTTGTTGTCTGTTCCTGTACTAGGTTTTAAAATTTGTGCTAAGTTTCAATGACTTGGTCATAGAAAGATGAGCGTTTCTGGAGAGAGAGTGAAGATGGGACAGGTTCACACCCAACAGGGCCAAGGAGCTGCACGGAAAGATGATCTCTTTTCTGATACACTCTCTTCATTGTAGTCTAGATTTCAAGTCTTTCACTCAATTTGGCATTTAAATCATTCAAAACTGCATTGATGGTAAACCCAGGCATGTTGGCACAGATCTCCAATCCCAGCACTTGGAAAGCTGAAGTAGAGGGAACATGAGTTTGACAACAGCCTGGGCTACAGCAAGTTTGAGGACAGCCTGGAGTACACTGTGAGAGTCCTCCTCCCTCTCCAATATTTTTTAATTAAAATATAAAGAAAACTAGATTTTTATTGAAAATACTAGTTATTCATGTGATTATTTTGTTTGCATATTGAGTGGTTAAATTGTTCCTTATTGCCAGATAACAAATAATAGAGAATCAGGAATATTGGATCAAAATTTTAAGATAAGATACTTTCTTAGTTTAATAACATCTCTTTCTAAAACAATACACTAATGGCTCATTGACTCTTCTGAGAATCTTTATCACAAATATGAAGAGACATTATTCAGAGAAACAGGCCTGTGTCCAATTATTCTCTAGTCTGTAATTGGTCCTGAAACCACGTGAAGAGTCTGGAGATGAGACTGTGAATAATTCACAGCAATTATTTTTGTGCTGCAGAATTATCTGGGCATTGCCAATAGAATTCCAGAACGGGTCCACAATTCTTTGAAATGTACTGAATTTTGACTTGGAGAACCAAAAAGAAGGGGAAAAAGGGCGGAACTCTGGATCAGGATGCGTAGATGAAACCCCAGGCTATCTTATTGCTTGGTTGATTTAAGAAAGCAAAAATGATCTCTTATTTTTATTTTATTTAACTACATTTTAATTTAATATGTACTTCATTTTTCTTAAATGCATTCATTGTCACCACATTATAAATGTAATAATTTTTCAATAAGATGATATTCCACTAAAAAAAAAATCAGTGTTGATTTTTTTAAGACAAGATGTCAGAGAAGACCAAAGTACTAGGCTGTGCTATGTGTATATGTATCATGTATGTGTGCATTGTGAATGTATATGCATTATGCATATGTTGCATGTGTTTATTGTGCTTGTGTGTATTGCATTTGTGTTACGTATTATGAATGTGTGTATACATGCTCATATGTGCTCATTCTATTAAAAATGTACCTTCTAATTAGTATTACTGATAATATACTCTCCAGACAGAAAAAAATATTCTCCTGTAAATTGAAGGTATAATAGAAGATTTTGGAAAATAAGTTTTAATTGCTGAATCTATTTAGAGAGTCATAGTCTTTGGAGCTACTTTTTGTGGCTGATAGTAATTTGAACTGGACTAAAGCAATCCAAATACACAGCATTTCTTTTCCTCTCCAAGAATCCCTTCCAAATGATTATTGTTTTATTTTTTGCTTTACACCGTGTTGTTGGAGGTTCCATTTCACAAATCCAGTAGAAAAAAAAAAAAATCAACAAGCTCTTCTCAACAACATTGGGGAGGGACAGGATGGACAAACAGTGAAGACCAGCTTGCTTGTGTTTAATTGAAGACACCCAAGAAGAAAACAGTTGCTATCTGGCTTACATAGGTGGAGATGGACATTACAGAACTGATGACCGAAGCCACTTTTAACAAATGGTTTCTTCCCCGGACAAAGGAGAGCCTCTACCTGTGTAACGCCCTTACTTGTTCAACTGCCAAAAATGTAAATATTTTTACAAATATATTATTTACCAGGCAGGGAGCTTCTGGGGAGGTGCTGGGGTAGGAGAGGAACACAGATAAATGTGGCAGAAGGGAGAGCTTTATGACCACTCCTGACTCAACTGTCATTCCTTCAGTATTTCCTGTCAGTCTGACTAAACTCTGTCATCCCTCAACCCGGTTTAAATTAACAGGTAATTTGTAAATGTCACTTCAGGTTAGACCGCTCATTTTGTTTCTACTCTACCAATGCAAAGTCTAGGACTAATTTTTCTTGTCTTCTTTTAATAGGATTTTCATTTATAAATAGAATTATGTTCTGAAAATAAATTACAGTAAGTGATGCACGGAACGGGTGGCAGCGGTGCTCTCTCAGAATTTCAAGCACCTACATCAGAAGAGATTAATAAAAACACTTCAAAGGCTAAATTCTATTTAAGCAGAAGACAGCTTTTGGTTAATATTTAATCTGAGTAACTGAGATCTTGGTGGAAACCATAATTTTTTAATATCTAAATTAATTTTCAAAACAAAACCATTAATTTTGTTTGGAGAGTTTGTGCAGTGAAAAAGTTTTAGTAATGTATTTGTAGAGGGAAAAGTTAGTCAATTAATTTTGTGGCAAAAAATTAGCTTTTATTATTGTATTTGTTCTAAATCTTGTTTGATCAGGTGCAGGCCTTGAGAATGCTTCTAAGTTTTTCCATCTCAGACAGTAAAGGAGAAAACCCCAGAGAAGAATCTTTTCCTGAAGTCTCCTACATGATGTTTGTGTCCTTCAACTGGTCTTTGTACCAAGGGACTCAGCTGGGACCTAAACCTTTCCACCCCTAAGACTGGAAGGATGGCTGATCCTGGGCATTTTCACCTGGACATTTTCACCTGGGATAGCTTTTAGAGGAAGCTAGCATTAGGAGATACAGTGTGGAATCATATTAGGTTAAATGGCAAAATGAGAGATCTTCCTAAGTCATCTGAAAAATAGCCACCAAATATTGATTGATCATTTGAGGCAAAGCTATCTGTATCATAAAGTTCATCTATATCTATATCTTGATCGGTGGAGCAATCAAGGTGACCATTTGTTATTAACCATTTTGTTGTTAAACTTTCTGGACTTAAGCAAATACTTTCTCCTCTTTGAGTTGAAAAATGCTTTGAAAACCTGTCATCTATATTTGGTCTAACTTACACATGTATGCAACTGAAATACATACAGAATACTATAATTCCATTTCATTATAGCAACAGCCATAACCTAGACCAGAGTCCATACTGCTTTCCTAAGCCACAGTTGGATAGGGCTGGGCTTGGAAAGTTTTTCTCTCTCTCTTCCAGCTTACAGTTGGAAAGTACCATTTTAGCAGGAAGATAAAGGAAGTACCTGAAAATGTTTAACATCTAAAATTAATTTAATAGAAACTCCTGTTTCAGATCAACTTGACATTCCAATACTGGTTCCTCTTGCTTTCTTTCTCTCTCTACTTTACCAACACTCTTCACAGGCTGTTATCTGTGCATTGAAAATGAAGTGTGGAGGCAAAGAAATTCAAATAGCGTTTGATCTAAGCAGTCACCACCAAATGTTTTTTCCACTTTGTGTCTCCTGTCTCTTGTGGTTCAATGGACAGTGTCCAGTGGGCTTTGTGATTCTCCTAGGTGATTGCCTTCCTACTGGATATAAGCTTTGAATAGAGTCATAGGATCGCATTATGAAATTTGGAAAATGGGAAAGTTATTACTATTAATTCTTTCATTCTAACTTGTCACATTTCCTTGAAGTATTTTTACTACATAACAGCCTTTTAATTTAAATGTTATTTTGATGGCTATGCACACTATTATAGCATTTTCTCTTAATATGTCATTTCCCTTTTGCAAGTTTTCACATCGTTTTTTAGCATACTATTTCTAAAAGGAAATATTGAAGGAAGTGACAAGTGTCCATTTTCTATCATTTTGGAATAGTGATCTGGGATAGTGATTCAGACCTGTTACATTTGTTCTATTAAAATATTTTTATGACTCAGAGTAAGGATGTTATTCCCAATGGCGTGCCTCAATGTGTGTGGCTCCATCTGCCAATGTAAGGCTTCTCTTTGGGTGTCCATCTGAGAGAGGTGAGCTATGCGTCCCTATCAGATGCTTTGGCTCAGTGTTTAAGCTATTGCTGTGCATAAGACCTTCTCCTTAGTAGGTGATTCTTACTACAAAATATGTGACTATGGTATAAGGCATTGAAAACAAAGAGAGAAAGTGAGCAAGAAACAGAGAGCCTTTTGTGGTGGTTGTTAGTTTAAATAACTAGAGGGAAAAAAAGATTGCTCTTTAAGATGAGAGGTGTTCTATGCACAAGAAACATATTATTTTTTTCCCAAGATTTTCTCTTATTACTTTTAGAGAACTTTTCTCTACAACTTTTTCTAAGTCCCATTTTTAAGAATAAAAATATGGTGGGTACTATTAGACTAGAAGGTGAGGGAAAGAATATATTAAACCTTTGAGTCTTTGTGGGATGTGAAAAAATGCTGCTAAAACAAACAGTGAATGGATTTTAATTGATTTACACCACAAATCACAGAAGCACACAATACACATAAGCACACAACACACATACACACATACACACACAGAGTTCTTAATTGAGTAATACCACTCTAAATTATGGTTAGAGTCAAAGGTATTATGGAGATGTTATGTGACCCCCACACCTGCAAAATGACTTGTCATTATTATCTTTTTATAATAATAAATTGTCTTTGGGTTTTCATTAAAACTGTATGTTAAAACAACTGATGCGCCAATGGAAAAATTTGGGCTGGTGAGACTGAATCCGATTAGACATTATTTACCACAGAAGCATGTGATAAATCTTAGATCTTTTCCATCTCTGAAATTCTTGCTTCTAGAGGTCGTGAGGTGGGGATGAGTCATTGCCAACCAGGCTTCATGAAACTGACTTTAAAAATCTTTGCAAAATATGAAGCATATGTTTAAGAACAATATTTATTAGGACTCTGCCAGGGTGCATGTTTTTTTGAAAAAAAAATGAAATAATAATAAAAAAGACCTGTTTCTTGTTTACACAGCCCAGTACTTTGAAATTTCTCATGGCGGAAAGCAGTCCTCCATGCACATAACCTATGAATTACCCTTGAAATAAAATGTTTAATTACAGTTGACATTTCTCAGCCCAATGCAGGTGGTGCCCATCTGAAGAGTGACATTGTTTACTACACTACAAGGCTCTAGGCCTGGTGTCAGAGATTATAAACCAATTTCCATTCCTGCTTTAATGCTGGTTTAATATCAGAAGAAGAACTTTACTGTGTAAATATTAAACATTTTGTTTAAATATTAAGTACCAAAGGTCTTTTCCTTTTGATTATTAAAACAGGAAGAGCCCCAACTTTGAAAGAGGTGCCTTGTTGTATTAAGAAAATGACTGGTTCTTTACCTTCAGGTTAATTATCACTGGCCACAGATACAGGCAGAGGTAAAATGTCAGTTGTGTCTGCTTGTACCATGGCAAATCTTGGCCATAAAACTGCTTTAGCTGACCTGGCATCTACGCAATTGATAGCTAGCTTAGTAACAGTGGTTTTTCTCTTATTTTTTAAACTTAGAATTAATTCTGCAATCACTAACCAAAAAATAACAAAAATAAATAAAATGCTATTACTTTGTTGGGTACAGATGGAGCTTATGACCAGTCTCAAGGAAGGAATTCCTGAGTAATTTAAAGGCAGCGTTGGGTGGATTTGATCACTTCAAGCTGAACAGAAGAGAAGCATTGAAGGGTTGAAGAAAGAAGGAATCCATTGTTAAACGTATGCCTGTTTGTCAACTTAAGACTGAAATTCAGCCATGGAAATTCAAGTTTATAAGGATGGGTCCTATAGATAAATACCGACGTGTAAGAGCTCTGCTGAGGAGTGACGTCCTCCAAGCATCTACAATGGGAACGACCATATGACTATGCATGGGTCTTTCAACTATGGAGAAATGAACTCTGCTCTTCATTCTGTAGTAGGTAAACTTGCCAGCTCTGTGTCCTTTATCTTCCAGATTGTCTTAAGATCTCAAGTAGAGGTCTCTGTGCCCATTAGTTACTAGAGATCCAGATGTTGGGATTGACTTGTTGAAGGACTTCTAGGAAGGCAAAGAAGCTTGGGTTTAGGACTTGGTATCCAAAATAAATTCAACACCTCCAAATATAAAAGTGTCTTTAGAATTCTGCCTGAGATAAAAATCTCTTCAGGGTATGTTTCAGAGATCAGTTGCTTTGCTGGGACAGGGCAAAAGGACCTTAAGTTTCCTCCCCCGCACCAGAATTATTTATTTCATTCATGTTTACAGATTGAAAGTTGTTGGAAAGTTTACCAGGATCTAATGGTACTTTGTAAAATACTTTAAATTGTTTAATCAATCATTATACATTTACTGAGTGTTTGTTTTATACCCGAAATTGTGGTGAGACTTCAGACATTTAAGACAGATATGGTAAGTCAAGATTATTCGAGTTAATAAAGCAAAATGTTTTGCATATTAGTGGTAGAAGAATGAAGTTGGCTAGTTAGGAAGGGAGCAGATTTTACAAGATTTTCATAACTAGGGAAATGACGTTAGGAGTAGTTCTGGTTTTGAGCTGATGAGTTGAGAACATACAGAGCCCAGCAGTGAGGAGTATTTGATTAGGCAAGAGGCAGATAGATGACAGAGCCCTTGTCACCCGGGATTTCTAGGGTCCCTTGCCCCTGGCGCTATTAGACAAACAACATAACATATCTTTATCTGAATTTTTCATAGTTTATATCTTTGGGGGAGAGAGGGAGGGGCTTACAAAGAAACGAACACCAGACACCCAGCAGCCAGTGTTCCAGATCGCTTCCGCACCTGCCCACAGTCTCCATTAGCTTTCGCCCACGCATCATGGGCCAGCAGTCTTGCCCCAGGTCGGTAAATGGCCTCTCCCGTGTCCACGCAGGTGAGACACTGGGGCCATCTTTTTCACGGCCCCAACATTCTTCCCTCCAAGCGGTGGCTAACTCTCTGCAGTCAGTTCTCTGCAGCAGGTCCTGTCCCTTGGAGGAACCAGGCCCCCTGGGACACAGCTGTGCAGAGGCCATGGTGGCAATAATTCATTGATCACTTGAAGAGGATTTAGGTGACTATGACAACAGTGTGGGATTGAGGAGGGAGGGCTCATAAAATGTCAAATTTGGAGACTCTTTAGAAAGTAGTTTCTCATAAATTTGCTTCATACGAACAGTATATAACATGTGCTGTGTTAAGAGAGTACAAGATCTGGAAGACAGGCAGTGCATGTCTTGGTCAGAGGATCTCACCGACACTGGGTAACACTAGACTTTCTACACCTCTCAGTATTTCTGTCCCTACCTTCAACTTGGCAATAATCATGACTTGTCTGTCAGGTAAGGCATACAGCACTTTTGGAGCTTCCTGTGTACAAGATGCTGGAATTAAAGGGAATGTTTAACAAAAGCACATCCAATATAACTTTGGTTTTCTATCTTAGCCCCCAAAGGGAGGAGGGCAGCTTGTATTTTGAATCAAAATTCAAACCTTGTTTTTATTTTGTGGTGTTGGGAATCAATGCCAGGTTTTATACATGCTAGACAAGCATTCTACTACTGAGCTATACCTCTATCCCTAAACTAATCCATTACTAATATTTAAAGCATTCATTTCTCATTTCCTCATTTATGTGTGTTGAAAATCTTTCAAGTGTTTTCTTTTGGAAATATCTAAAGTCCTGATTACTAAACTTGTCTACTTCTCTAAATCATTGACATCTTTCCCTAGCTGAGATTTCTCTTGTTTTATAGTGCTCTTTTCTCAAGCTTG
>NW_008333469.1:1151023-1210715 GCF_000622305.1 Nannospalax galili
TCCCTAGCTGTCTTGTTTTATAGTGCTATTTTCTCAAGCTTGAATATACTTTAAAATGTGAGAAACATGTTGAAGTCTTTGTATGTTCTGTTCATACCATCGTATGACAAATTTTTCTTCAAAATTATTTGTTTTTTTAATATCAAAACTTATTTGAGTAATACAAAAATCTGTCCATACACACTGAAGATCTACCACCATGAAATATATGTCCTACTCTTCTAGATTCTTATAGTCTAGATGAGAAGATGAGACATTTAAGAAACATGTTGAAGTCTTTGTATGTTCTGTTCATACCATCGTATGACAAATTTTTCTTCAAAATTATTTGTTTTTTTAATATCAAAACTTATTTGAGTAATACAAAAATCTGTCCATACACACTGAAGATCTACCACCATGAAATATATGTCCTACTCTTCTAGATTCTTATAGTCTAGATGAGAAGATGAGACATTTAAGCACAATGTCATAGTTAAGTGGCTCGTTAGTGGGTTAAATAACTAGCAGTGTACATTCATTCAGACATATGTCTGTTACATAGGAAGCGTGTCCCGAGCAAGTATTACCAGGAGGTATAAGGGGAATGAATTGGGCCCTGAAAGAAGGCAGAACTATGGCCAGGAAGGAGGACCTCCCCAGCTTAGGGCATTCCTTCTACAATGGCATCAAGGTACCAAAAAATTTGTGTTTTGTCCACTCCCAATACACGTATAGAGTAGAGATGTTTAAGAATGCCATGAAATGGAAAGAAAATACCTACCTAACAGTCATCAATAAGGTAGAGAAAGCTGAACAGGATAAACTAGCCCATTGTCTCTTCAAAAATTTTAATTTAGATCTAGAATTATGCCACTGAATTTTATTTCCATTTATTTCACAGATGATAGCTCTCAGCTCTGTGTTCTGTCCATCTCTTGCTTTTTGGTGTGAGGTTACTTACCTTCTCCAACTACTAAGAAGTAAATGGATCAATCAGCTTCTAACACTGCTGGGAAACATATGGGAAATATATTTCAGAGTGTTGTTGAGAGGAAAGCTTCTATGTCTCCTCTGGGCTCCTTACAGGCTATGTCATTCCTAACCATGTTGAGATATTAAGACCCCTTTAATGTGAAAGTGCAGGGATCAGATCCCCAAAGATTCTTGAAATAAGAATTGCTTTAAGGGAGGATGAGCATCTGGTCTTTGGGGGTCATATTAGTCTAATTTCAAATTTTCACAATGATAAATGGGAAAGCCCCCTTTCAGAAGGCATCGTTTCTCAGTTCTTGAAAAGAAACAAACCTTCATACATTTACTCACAGTTCAAGATAAATCCCTAAAAACAACATTGCTATGAATATGGGATGATTATTCTAGGGGACAAGTACATTAAAAAAAGCATGTTCTACTCAAAGTGGAATTTGTGTATGTTATGCTTCTCCCCCTCTGTGATAGATACCACTTCTGAATTTCTCAAGAAACATACAAAATACTATATCTTCAACTTATTTTTGACATCGCTCCTGGTTACCAGGACACATTAATAAAATCACCTACAGTTATTGCCTAGAAGAGATACAAGTCTCAAAAGTAGGTTTGCGGGGCCAGAGAGATGGTTCAGCGGTTAAGAGCACTGGCTGCTCTTGACGAGGACCCGGGTTCAAGTCCCAGCACCCCCGTAGTGGCTAACAATCGCCTATAACTCCAGTTCCAGGGGATCCTACACCCTTTTCTGACCTCCATGGGCATTTCACAACACAGGGGCACCTACCTACATGCAGGCACTACACTCATTTACATAAAATGAAAATAATAAATAAAATGCTTTTTAAAAAGGATGTTTGAGTAAAGATTTGTAGCTTAGGATGTGGATGAGTATGTATTTCACAACACTTCCTATGGAACACTTTTTAAAATTATGGTGATTCTAAAATAATAAACATAATTCCCCACTAAGTACATCATTAAAACTCACGTTTTAATCAATCAGCACATTTTGTTTCGGTTCCTTCCATTTTTGGTTTAGTTTAAAGCAAACTTTCAGAAAATATTCTATCATATTTTAACATATTGATAATATTTTAGATGTCATTTCAAAATTTTGAGACTGACCCTCCCATCAAAAGGACTGTATAATATCAAGGATGTTTCCCTGTTTCATTGTTTTTCATGCACCTTTGACAAAAATCAAATTTTGTTTTAAAAATGATTTCAAATAGATCCATTCTGTTCTCCTGACATTTTAAACTTGCTTATGTAGAATTATTTCATCTATTTTTATTGAAAGGAACTGAGTATTTCAAAAGTCATCATATCTCCCTTGGTATGGAATGATTGTTGAATCAAGTTTTAAAATATGGAAGTTACTCACACAGAGAGATGAACTGGTTCAGACAGGATTCTCTATTGCATCACTATAGACAGTACCAGAGGAAGACATGGATGTACGCATAAAAGATGCTGTTGATTTCTGTCTTAAGCATATCAGAAAAACCTACATGATCCTTCCTGATAACTAACCCATGCTTTAAAATACGTGTTAGTAGTCATTTATCAGCAGACTTAAAATATTTCTTCCAAAGTAAATAACAAATTGCATCAGTGAGGCAAAACGTTCCAGCTTCTTTTATTTTTGCATCAGGAGTAAGACACAGCATTGGGACTCATTGATAAAATTTGTATGGGTCAGTAATTTCCAGTGTACTTACAGAGGAATAACACATTTTCCAGATGCTGGAATAATGTGTGCTATAGATGTGTAAAGGCAAAGAAATGGCTCTAATAGAGAGAAAAACAGCCAGAGGACCTGCCATTTCAAGAGGGGCTAAGAGAGATGCTAATAAGGCCCCTCAGAGAAATGAATGCCCCTATCAGTTTAGTCCTGTGAGTGACAACAAATGCACCTCCACATTAGGAAGAAACTGTGATCACTTATTATATATTTCCAATTCTAAGCATTACAAATCCAGAAGTTTTCTTCCTATTATTTCAAACCTAAACTATTATATGTGTTTTGCCTTTTGAAGAGTCTACGTGCTGGAAATTACACTTCAGCCTATTAAAGCTATCACTAAGACTTAATCCTTAGGGGTAGCTTTTCAGTGCATGGTGGCAGAATATGGCTGTGCAGTTCCCATTAGTACTAATAACAGCCAATTACTAGACTCTGGAATGTGACTGAAGAATTTCTCCTGAAGCCTAAATACAGGAGGGTTTCCAGTAGTCAAACTCAGAGAAAGAAAAAAATGTGAATATTAAAAATGAATAACAATTATAAAAGACATTACTTGAACTTGAAGAACAACTTGACATTGATTCAGTATCTTATCAAATATAAAGCGTTGGGGGTGAGCATTGCAGGAACCATTTTGCAATGACAGGTGCCTTCAAAGACTCAGTACCTACAGAGAAGTGAGATGGTCCCCTGGTGTGTACAGTGGGGACATGAATGATTGTCTGCTCTTTCTACTTAGCAGGCCCTCCCCAGATCTACAGACGATTGCAGTCTCAGACTTCATTTGTGATGGATAGTTTTTAACTGCAAACACGATACAACTTAGAATCACCTAGGCAGAGATTTTTAATTGAGGAATCATCTAGTTCAGGTTGGCATGTGACCATGTCTGTGGGAAATTGTATTGATTGTTGATTAATGTGGGGAGACCCACTGAGGACTACACAATTTCCCAGGCAGGGGTCTTGAGATACACAAGAGAGATGAAATCAAGCAAGCAAATGAGCATGCGTACATTTCCTTTCTCTCTGCTCTTGACTGTGGATGTGGTGTGACTAGGTGCTGTAAGTTCCTGCCACCCTGATTTCCCTGCTCTGGTGGACTATAACTTGGACTTGGGAGCTAAAACAAACACTCTTTCCTAAGCTGCTTTTTGTCAGTGTATTTTATCACAGCCACAGAAACAGATCTGAAGCATCATTACATCCAGGTTCCTCCGGATCACATGCTGCCTTCATATGACTCTCCTATTTTCCAGTGAAGCTGGCAGTCAGTACAAATTGACTTCTCAATAACATTTCACCCCTCAAATCTAGTCTTAGGAAAACTTTGTCTAGACAGAGTTCAATAATATTGTAAATCGCTACAAACTTGTGATGGGTACTCAAGACTGGCTATGACCTATTTGGAAGGCATCACCCTGTCTATCTGTAGAATTCTAGAACCCCCATTCCCAGCCCTGAAAAGCCCACTTCAGTATATCTGTTATCAGTTCATAACCAAGCATCCATTCTCTCTATTGGCTGAGTGCAAAATCCTTCCTTGGACTTGTGACTTACTAGCCCTCTTTGGGCTTCATTTTCGTCTATAAATTAAAGGTAATACAGTTATCTAATGGGTTGAGAATTACAAAGAGAATTAGCAAGATTAATATCCGCAACACTTTAGGAACAATACATAGCACCTGGGAATAATGTTAATTATCCCAATCTTACACGTCTTTGTTTACCATATTTTAGTTACATGAAATATTTTTAGTCTTTTCTCCCTCCTTCACCTTATTGGACAGATCTTGCTTTTATTTTTAAGAGAATGAAAAAGAGAAAAATGGGAAAGAACTAAGGGAGACCAGACTGTCACTTTATTTTTAAAAGACACAGAGCCATATACACAGAACTGAGTTTGTTTGAAAGATAGGCAGAAGGGACGAGACGAGAGGATGCTAAGGCTGGAGAGTTGGTCCAAGAGGTGGTGATGTAGGTAGAGAATATAGTGAGGAATGAGATGGATGGAGGATTGGCAGGGTGAAGAGGGGAGGAGAGATGGATGGAGGAATCAAGGAAACAAAGAGGGAGGAGAGGAGAATATACCAAGATGAGCATATATGAATTCTTTCAGCATGCTGGCATGGGATTAGTAGACAAAGTTCACTCTGACATCACTCAGCTAGTGCAGTAGATATTTCAAATCTTTCCTCCAACTCTTTCGCCCTCCCTTCCATCCTTTCCTCCCCCTTTCTCCCTGGGATTATCCTTTCACATGGAGCTGCTGTATTTGTTTTGAGTGAGGATATGCGTTAACTCTTTTCCCTCCAGACCAGGAGCGCTCTGTAGACACAGATCCTTGACACATGGTTTCACTCTCTAACTCAGGGCAGCCTAGGACTCTCTATGTAGCGCAGGCTGGCCTTGACCACCAGGCTCTCTTGCCTCAGTCTCCTAAGTATTGAGATTATAGGTTGTCTGCTACCAGACCCTTTCCAGATGTATTTTTTAAAGGATGGATGGAGGAGTTGATTTTGGTGCATAGTTTGAGGACACACACCATGGTGGTAAGAAAAGCATGGAGGCAGGCGTATGGGATGGCTGGTCACATTGTCCACAGCCAGGAAGCAGAGTGAGAGGGACGCTGGTGCTCAGTTTACTTTTGTTCTTTTCTATTTGGTCCAGTACCCCAGTCCATAGAATGGTGTTACCCACACTTACAATGGGTCCTCCCACCTCAATTAGTCCAACCAAGAAATTTCCTCATGGACATGCTTAGTAACTCAGATTTTTTTAAAAAAAATATGGTCAGAAAGATTATGTTTCAGTTTAATTAAACAGCCCAAGAGTGTGGATGCACATCACACTTCAGAGCCCTGTAGCTTTTGGAATGCTTCTGTGCTCACGTCTTCTTTGTTTCCTCACCATTTGGAGCATTGATGGGCCAGGAGCTATTGTTCCTGATTGATAAAAGTTGACTGCATGGCTCAAGATGGGCTGACCTAGGACTGGTCAGGGTCTGGGGCCCTTCCTTAGGCTCTCATTCTCTCTCGTCGTAGTGTCTCCTGAAGGCTTCTGTAGGTTAACTCAGCCCATGCTTTTCTCTTCTCTCTGGGCTTCCAGAATTCCATCTGCACCTTCTGTAGCATATCCTAGCTTGCTTTCATTCATGTATTATTTCTGGTTTGTTTAGCCTCCTTAGCTCAATTGTAAAAGCTGCTTGTGGCAAGGGGCTAGGTTTCTTCAAGAAGCACAGAGCCTGTGCTTGAGGTTACAGGAAGGACTCCAAGTTTTTCACCCTGGTACAGGAGCCTTGTGCTTGGAGGGCTTCATTTTACTTTTCAGTACTGGAAAGCCTTGCCTTGGGTCGTCCTATTGATATGGGGATTAGAACCTACAACCTCTGAGTGCCCTGTCTGTGGTTTAGCCCTTGAGCCATACTGCATTTAGTTTTAATAATGAGCACTTAGGAAGCCATTGAGGTCCTTTCTACTGCACCTGTGTGGAACTGGGATTCATTTAATCGTCAAAGCCTCTCAGAGAACATTTCTGTGTAATTCAGTGTATTGAAAAGAAATGAAATGGATGCCGTTATCTACATTCTCTTAGACTAGGATGCAGCAATATTATATGGACAGAACAAAAATCTATAATAGCCACATGGATGGTAAGCTGATGTTCAGATGCATCTGTTTTCTCTCATAAAGTCACCTGCTGGAAGCCTATTGAGTAAATGTTAATGAATTTAGGTATACCTCAGCTGCAAATTGATCAGACCTTCCTAATGTAACATTACAGCAACCTGATCCACTTGGATTATTCTACTGATTTAAATGAACTTGCATACCAAAGCCAGCAAAATATGTTAGAGACAAATTACCTACACTACAGGAGTGTTGAAAGGGTGTTCTTAGAACCCAAAGGGGAGGGATGAGAACGTCTCTTTGTATCTTTCCAGCCTAGAGAGTAAGACACCTATTTGGAGAGATGGGCTGACTCCCGTTGTGAGAGTGGAATTTGGCATGTGACCTCCATTAATGTCTAAAGATTGCTCCTAGTTGAATCTTTAAAACATCATGCTAAAAGCATGCCATCAAGTGCCTGCCAAAATTGGTTTTAAAATTCAGCTGGTTTTTAGCAGAGGTGAGCATTAAAAATGAACATTAAAGATTTTGTTGTTGTTGTTGCCTTTTTTCAAGTTAAAAGTTGGATTTATCTATTTGATTAGTTATTTAAAAAACAGGCAGGTATGCATCTGCCTCTCAGATCACATTGAAACCTGTGAGGGGGTTAAAGCATCTGCCTTCTCAGTCTTCTCTAAGGACTAGTATCATGTGTTGTTCTAAGTCCAATAAATATTTAACTAATTCCTACCCATGCCCATTAACATTTACAGGGCTTTCTTGCTTGCTTTTCTTTACATGTGCTATCTCCCATCATGAAAATATAAATATCCAAGTGTGTTGTTCACGGGCTTTATATTTCATGTAGCTTTTTGCTATCATTTTTAAGATATTTTTCCGATAGCTTGTACCTCATAAGACTTGATGATCTACTAATGTATTTAGAAGAGACATTAGGTCACCAGCAACAAACACAGAAAACTTAATTTTATCTATTTTTTCCCTCTGAGGGATACTTCTGTTTGAAAAGTAACCCAAGCTCATCTCAGTTGGTAATATTGGTTCTCAGATTATTTTCACAGTTGTGCTTGAAGTTAGTTGTTGTTTTACAATTCTTGAAGGATTCGTTTCTTTCCTCTTACAGTGTCACTAGTGATTTGCAGCTGAAATCTATGCTTACCAATGTCACATTCTGCAAGAGCTTTCATTGTGCTCAGTTCTTTTGCAAAAATGATGACTGGCAAAGAATACTTCCTCTTAAAGGCCTCAGCAAAGGGAAGGGGCCCCACTTCACACAGCGATGGTTAGCCAACTGTTAGACACGAATTCCCAATGTTTGGAAGATTTCTTCATGGCAAGTTGCTCTATGTCAGAAAAGTTCCATGGAAAATCATGAAAAGCAAACTTTGTTTTACAATTAGTGTTTATGGATAATTCTTTTGAATCCTGCATCGGGTTCTGAACATGAAACTTACAGGAAGATGACTATAACACCAGAATCATGGTATTTACATTTTCCACCTTTCCTTACAAATGAAATAATCTATATGGAGAATATGTGAAACAAGTAAGATTAGAATGTCTTCAACGAAGAAAAAATATATATATATACTGTTAATAGTATTAAACACACATATGACATATATACACATGTGTAATATATATATTTTTAATAACATGTAATACTGTATACACAATTTTCTGGTAGGCACACATTAAAAGAGGAACATGTGATAAAATTTGATAATATATCAACTCCTAATACTTAAAAAGTTTAATCAATACAAAACCTAAAGGGATATTTTCATAATAGTTTTCATACTAAGTGTTCAAAAGCTGATCTTACACTTATATTACATCCAAATTCAAACTGGCCACATTTCACCTCCCCTGTAGATACATAGTGGCTCTCATATGCAACTGTGTGACTCTACATGTACAATCGCTTCGAATCTCCCTTCTGCCTTTGTCCTTCTGTTACCATAGGTAACTTAAACTTTCTGAGACTTAGTTTTCTAATAAGTAAAACAGAGATAAAAATTAGCGCTCTCTCACTGAGTTACCTTGAAGTTTAAATAAACTCAAAATATGGACAGAGTAAACATATTGCATTAGAAGATGCAGAGGAAATGACATTAGCAAGAAAATTACCTGGACCTATCAGGGCAGTTTGAAACAAAATGCATGATTTCAAAGCTGCATTTTCATGTTTACCACATTTCATTGCCCCAGATATCTAATCACGCCATTCTCAATGCTTAATGTTCAATGCTGTTGTGAGCTGATTCTGCATGAAGGCTGTGATCTTGCCTTTTGGGAGGAGACTTTTCCCACTTCAGGTACTCAGCTAGAATGCGTCTTCATGTTTGTTTTTCAAAGCAGACAGAGGCTGCAAGTACAAGGTGGGACAAAGCCTAGTCTGAGTTATTTTGAATCCATGTTTTTGCTTTGGGATGAATAATTTAGATGCATGGAAAATAGTGATTTTTCATAATATTTATTGGTGGAAAATAGTCAAATAATTGAAATTGTTTATGTTCATAATTGCATAAATGCTCTGCTACGTGCAGAGGCAAACATGATCCATTTTGTTAGCTCACATCATGGCTACAGAAAATGGAACAGCAACAATAGCAGCACATACATCTTTCAGAATTCGTGGCTACCAGGACAGTGTTGTGGGAAGCCTATCATAAGTTGGTGCCAACCACCTCTAAGAAGTGCCAGGTACCAATAACAGCCTACATTGTTCAAAGGAAACAGTAAGGAACAGCATCAATGATACTGCAACCAACACTATAATTGCTAACCGAGAGGAAAATATTAATTCAGGACCATAGCATCCTTTGAAGCTAGCCAGAGGGGGGAAAAACAGTAGGAATTCAATCGTATAATCCAGGCTGGCTGAGACCCATAGAGATATCAGAGGCCAAGGAAAGCCCCATATTACCATTCAGGCCTTACAGAGAAGGGAGATTACAGAGTATGCTGTTCAAAGGAGGTGCCTTCTGTCTGCCATAGAAATCCTTGGCTCCGTTTACTTCTCAGGGAGATGTGCACAATCACTCATATCCTTCTACCTAGTGAAAAACAATGAAAATATCCTGGTAGAGATGTGAGAGGCTCCAGGATATGAAGAGATGAAGGCCTGGAGAAGTTAACTGATTGCTCAAAGGTAGAATGCCTTTTCCTAAGGATGCCCAGCACTGGGCGCCTGATCTGCTCTCTTGGCCTCCTGTGCACTCCTTTTCCTGGGCTTCCTTGCTGCTCTCCTTGGATTTTACTGCTTTAGGGATAATTGCTTCTCGCTTCAGTTGTCATCCTGAAGGATGGGAGAAGAATCTTTCTCCAGAGTGAGAAATCCATTAAATCTTCCTGTTCTCCCAGAGCTTTCTTTCACAGTGGGTGGTCTTGTGATTCAGTAAATCCAGACATGCTAGTGACCTTACCACAGGCTTTGTTCACACTTTCCACATTGTATCCAAAGTCTGGATTGTTCTGGCTCAGTATACAAAACTCCATGCAAATCTCATGAAGTCCCTGGGAATTCCTAAAATACTTGGGGTCTGGGGAAAATGAAAGTCACTTAAAGTGCCTCTGTATAGTTAGATATTTTTCAAATGTAGAAAATGTTCTCTTTTGAGTTTCCACTGAATCTAACTAAGTTGCCACCCTGTTTATAGAGATGTTAAGTTCCTGGAAGTTTCATCAACCGTTAAATGTTAGTTTATAAATGGTAGTTTATTCTTATCCATACTAAGTTTTATGGGAAGCTGGAGAATTGTGCTAACCGCTCTAGACTTTGACTTATAGGAACTGAGATTTTTAAGTCTGGAGTTAGTCTCTTATTAACAAACACTACCTGCCTAAAATGCCCATGATTAAGATTAAATAAAATAATAGATGTGCGAGCACCGGATAAACTATAGGACACAGTGCAAATGTAACAGCTTTTTATTTTGCTCAAAATCTAATAGGTATTTGCACTCACACACTGAGATCATTTATATTTATATAATGTATTTTCTATATGATAGAAAAAGATTATGCCCAGATTGGAGATGTTTATTGATAAGCTTCCTATCTAATTTTTGTTACCCATTTATTTTAACAAGACAGCTTACCTTATAGCTGACTTGAAATTTGCCTCAAATATTCAACTGATGGTGCAGACCCACTGTTTATGGTGTAAAAATCAAACTAAACATTTATAAAATTTTCTGCAGAAGACTCCGCTAATGAAAGCACTATTTGTGCTGTGCTAAAGCATGCGCGCACATAGGTATTGCCCCATTTATCAGACATGAGAGCTAATTACCTCATCCACCACCGTATCTCTTCCACTCTCTGCATTTCAATTCCCAATATTAACACATAGGTGGTCAAGCTGACCATCGAATAGCCTGCATGAGTATGAATGCATTAAATAATTTAATGTCAGAAGAGTTTATTAAACTGCCACATTCTAATCAGCATGCGTACCTGCCTTCATTAATTTTGCACTGGTCCATGGTGTGTCTCCACCGCCAACACGGGAAGCACTAATGTTAATAGGAGCTCTTAACAAACAGGACCAGTTAATCAAGGAAAATTTACTATTAACCACATGACCATGCATACTGCAATCTAATTACAATCAGATTTAACCCTTACCCTGCCACACCCATTTAGACATCTTTATTACTTGTCAATGAAACTCCAGAAAATAAGGTATCATTATTTCATTATAGTGAGAGAGATCTGCATCAACATTATGAACAAACATGAGAGTTTTCTGCATGGTAGAGTCTCATGTCAGAGATTTTTAATTGCATTCGTTTTAAAGATCACTGTGAAGAGAGTCCTGATTCTGTCACTTAAATATTTTTAATTTTCTAAAAATAATCGATTATGAATAGAGTTTCTCAGAGTAAGCAACAATACCCTGAAGTGGTTCAGGTGAAATTCAGCATTTGGTAGAGACTTTGCTTTTTAAATGGTGTGCATATAATCTCCTTTATTTTTATTGTTCAACAAAATCATCTGAAACATTAACATTAAATCTGAAAAGAGAGAGCCCCATCTTTTAGCAATATTTTATTGCTTCATAATAAAGGATTGGCAAAATTCCTCCCATGACTGAATGATTTGCATATGTCAAAAGAAAGTGTGACTCGTTTTCTTGTTTTCTTTGTTTGTTTGTTCTTGCTTTTCTAAGTCATCAGGCTTCCTGACTTGTTCTCCTGGGCTGTATAAGTTTATACATTCTCCAATGGATTTCCAGCTTGGTGATTATGCCATTGGTAATGGAAGGCTGGAATATAGAGGAACTGAAATGTAGTGAATTTGAAATGTCAGTGCTGATATTAATGAATTCTCAAAAATAAACATTGCAATAGAATTTTGGCAATATTTTGACTTATGATCACCTTACTCTTTGGAGTATTAGCCCACACTGAAGGAACTAAAGAAATATGCCAGGAATTTGCTCAGAATTTCTTTTAATAACTGAAAGGACTTTTTAAAATACTTTACTTGTAAGACTCCAATTATCGTGTTTATTTAGCCATCTGTTGGGGCTGATAATCTTTCTATGGTATATTTTATTTTATTACAGGTCAAGTTATGTGGCTTTAATGACACAGACAATTCCAAACGTGTCAAATACAGTTTCAGATGAACTATATGTTTGTAAGGACTGGGTTTGGGTAGAGAATTTTATTCTGTATCCTAGTACAGTAATTCTTTATTGTATTATATTTTCCCAGCAATCCCTGGGTTTATAAGTGAATTTTATAGTTTTGTTAGAAAGCAGCTACGGCATCTAAGTTTTCCTGCCTTATTATGCTTCAGTCTTACCTGTTGAAACAGTGTCATTGTCAGTTGTGTGGTAGATCAGATAGCATTCTGTTTAGAGAATAATGACCCACACAAGCCTACAGGTAGAATGTAGTCTTGGAAGGACCTTTAAAAGGTGATGCAATATACAACAAATTTGATGTAGACATTTTATTACAAACTTATACATTCCTTGAGGTGTTGCTAAATTCTTCATTTCTCTAAATACACTCTCAGGAGAAGTGGTTGGACCAGGATTGGAGCCGGTGATACAGTTATCTCAGCTATAAACCATTAGGGGAAACCGCAACAGGGATGCTGAAGGACCCACATCACACTCTAAAGGCTCTGACTTAAGAAAGACTGATGAATATGTCTTCTTCTCTTATGAACAGTAAAAAACTATAGAATAACATAAATGTCAAATGGAGAAAATGTTATGAATTTAATAAAACAAAAATAATGTTAGCATGGCATAATATTTTCCAAAATGGCTGATAGAATATAAAATAAGTATTTTTGGAAACTGAAGACCTTTGCTTTGCTTATGTGTTGTGGCCTTGGTATTTTGAACCATGTATTTCTGTATTATTATCTAGGTAAGCTGTAAGGTTAGCTAGGAAAATACTGGGCAGAGCTGGGAGATTTGAGTTGTGTTCATATGTCTGCTTACTTCTCTCATCTGTAAAGGGAGAGAGGAGAAACAACTCATCCGCAAGGATTTCTGAGCATGTTATCTTTGAGTATATGACATAATACAATCTAAGAGATGCTACAGGACCCAGAACTCCCAAGAAAACTGCAGGAACCTCAGATGAACAGCCAGTCCGGGGGTATAACTAATAGAGGGATGGATGACTTCTCTCCCCATCCCCCCATCATGCTCCCTTTTTAAAATTGTTGAAGTTTCATGTTAAAAACAAAAAATATCCAATTCCCAGTCTCTTCCATTTTCTTCCAATCCTTGTGGAATGTACAGACTCCACACTGAGGGATAATAATGCAATAGTGCTCTATATGACTCATAAATATAATTTAGTTTGGAAATGTCATATGATAATCCCACATAAAGCCCTATTCATCAAAGGCCCAAGCTGTCAGGTCTTGATGGTGCTTTGATTATTTTACACATTATTTACACAAGGAAGAGCTAAAGGCATATTCTACACATGATTTTTAAAAGGAAAAGTGCTTTTTAAAATTAAGGGTTTATCCTTTTCACAAATATGGCTCATTCTGAAAATGTGAAAGGACAGGTATATTACATTGACTGGACAGTGGTAAACATACACAGACTATACACATTCATGCATATAGACATACATACACGTATGGACACTACATTATCGTGAAACATGAGAAAAAGGGTAACACTTATATAAGTGCAATAAATATGAACAAAATGAAAATAAATAGCATTCACCCTGAGAAGTAGTGTTTGTCTGGATCCACAGAAAGTGTTCAGCAACTAAGATCCACAACTACAAGTTGATGTGACATTTGCTTAACAACCCCAGAGGGTTGGGACCAGGTACCAGCGAGGAGGCAGAAGCAGGGTGGAGAGCTCCTTTGGTGAGCTGGCTGCAGAGTTTCTGAGGTTGTCTGCCATCCAGAGAGAGTGATTGCACTTACCAGTGAAGAAACAGGCCCATGTGCTTGGTGCGCACACCCCTCCACCAAGGCTGGGATGGTGCTGTCCTAGGGGAAGGTAAGTCCTGTAAACAGGAGTGCACAAGCCCTTCCACTAAGCCAGGGACAGTGCTCTCCTGGGGGAAATTAAGTCTTGTGGACTGAGGAGCACACTGGGACAGACTTCTGATCTGCTGTCTCAATGGGTGTTTGCTCAGTTAGCCCAACATACTGTTGACATTCTTTTGAGACAGGATCAGAAAAAAAGAGACTATGTGGGAAAGATACCAGCATATCTAAAATCCCAGACCGGAAAACTAAAACAATGAACAAAACCACCTCTACTTCATTTCCTTTCGCTATTTTCCTTCCATCTTCTTTTCCTTCTCAGGGACTTCAAAATATTACACTATTTTTAGGGGAAACAGGTAAGGGGTTTAAGATACAGTGTAGAGCCACATTGGTCCGAGTCACATTTTCCTGGGGAAACACAACATTCTCTACGGTGTAACTGTGTACAGTTGTCCAATTTTGGGGGGATATTTCTTAGCCCTAATAGAAGAGGGACTAATTAGGGAAACTCTAAAATATTCTATAACAATTATATATATATATATACACACACACACACACACACATATATAAATCATATCACTCAAATGTTCCCATTGGGAAAAGTAACGTAGGCTTGCAGTCTTCTAAGGTGTGTGCTAAAATGAAGCACTTTTCTGAAAAAAAGTTGATTTATTTTTCATCTCAAAACGAAAACTGTAAAATGGATTTTAATAAGTACTCTATGAAATGCCTCCATGTGATATTATGCTAACTTAATTGTTAAACTTAATATTTGTTAAAACTTTACTTCATCTGAAAATCATTTGTGAGTTTGTTTTCCCACTTTGTAAAATTTCCTACTCTGTTCCTGAGAGTGCATAACAAATTTTGAATCAAATGAGTTACTTGGAACCAAATAATTTCAAAATCAAATTTACAAATACCATTTCCCAAAACGGCAATATTAGATTTCACAAGGGTCATGGGTGTGCTGTTAAACAGTGCTACCTTGTCGCGGAGGGCCTCCAAGAGTTTAAGGCTAAGGCAGGTTAGGGAGGAATGCTGGGTAAAAAGTCAACGGTTTTAACAAAGCAGCTTTATTGAAGACACTGATGTTTAAGGAACTATTTCTGGAGGATTTCTCTCAAGGTGACAAGGCAGTAGCTTTATTCTCAAGGACTCTCGATTGAGGGCATCAAGCTGGTGATGGCAGTGATTAGTCAAAGCCCTTTCAGCAGGCACCTTTCCCTGCTGGCTCCAAACAGCTCTTGGACACCCGGCACTCACTGGAACACAGTTGTTAAAGATAATGATACACTAGATGTGGTCACACTTTGACTTTCCAGACTTCACTGGAGTGTTTGCAAGTTTGCTCTACTTCTGCATAAAGTGACACTGGGCTTTTCTCCTGTATGCATTGGTGGAAATGTGTTTTTTTTTTTTTTTTTTTTTTTTTTTTTTTCTTTTTTTTCCCAGGCTCCGCATGCGGGCCATGTGAGGAAGAAACTCTCCACATCAGCATTTGACTTCTGCAGCAAATCCTCTCCTGACGGGAGCTTTTCTTTTAATTTGGGTTCCATCTTTACCTTAATCAAGGCTAAATTGAAGAGTTGGTTCATGTTTATTTACACCAGATGAGTAAGGAAAATGGTGTTCCTGAGATGCACCAATGGTATCCATTCTGATCTTGAAACGGAAGGCTAAGTAAGGCAGCATTGCTATTGAATATGTAATGCCCTTGCAGGCGCCTGTGTTTGGACTCTTAGTGCCCAGCTGGAGGTGCTGTTTGGGAAGGTTGTGGAACCTTTAGGACGTGGAAATTAAGTGGAGGAAGTGAGTCACTGGGGTGGGACTTGAAGTATCAGAGCCTGACTCCACTTCTTGTTCACTATTCTTGCTGGCTGCAAATGCAGACTGACAAGTCAACTTCAGGCACCTGCCAGGTCCTTCCCACAGTGGTGAACTGTATGCCCTTGAACTATAAGCCCAAATGAACACTTCCTCCCTTGCTGCATCTTGTAAGTAATTTAATGACAAGAAGAAGAAAAGAAACCAACACAGGCAGGAAAATTTTTGAACACTTACTTTGATCACCCACACAGTTGGTTACTGTTAAATAGATTATTCTGAGCTGTGTTATGTTCTGTCCTGGGACTTCTGAATTGTATCAAGTGGATAATTTCAATCATATTATTGCTTGTTTTTCATGGGTACAACACACATCTTATTTCTGCTTCTCTCCAATCTTGTCTTGTATCTGAGCTTTGGGGCAAACTTCTAATAGAAATCTTTGTCTTTTCCTCTTTCTCAAGATCTACTTTCTTCTAGAAAAGATTCATTCTTAAAAAAAAAATCATGATAGTTTGACAAGCTGAGGGCAATTACCTGATCGATATCAGTCAGAATGAGAAGCCCATGATGGATGCCCCCTTGGATTGAAAGAAAAGTAGCAGAGGCGTATTAAATTAAGCTAGCCTCATTTGGCCCATCACTAGAAGATTCTGAAGCAAGGTAATTTGACCTTTAAAGAAAACCAAGAGTGGTCTGCATGATCTCAGTGTGAAGAAAAGTCTCAGGTGAGGTAATTACAGAATCTCAGTAATCACTGGTTTTGCAACAAAGGATTTTCCTGGTGTCTTTTTGGATCTCAAACTACAAATTAAGAAAAACGGAGTGAGCCCATTTCTTCAGTTCCTGTAGTGTAGGTGGGGATATTCTAGTAGGGAAGGCAACCGTAAGACACAATGGGAAGTGAGTGTTGCCAACTCCTCAGACAGGACACGTTGTAACCCACTCTTTCCAACTTGTCAGGTTAATAAACATTTTAATTATACTTTAACTTGATACTTCTTTTAAAGCCAAACAGTAAATCTCTTCAGATTATGTTGTCATTGGCTGTTAACACAGCTAACAAGGCAATAGATCTCAGGTATTCAGCCATCATTCTTGTACTTGGTTCAAACCATTACAATCAACAGCACACACAATCACAGGATTTAGTATATTCTCGATTCCAAACATTGCTATGGAAGATGATCTCTGCCCAGTAACTGTTTGTAACATCTAATACTTGGGTAGTTGTAGAAATGAGAAAGGTTTTTGAATTTGATTTAAACCATCTTCCCTTCCATGAGACAACATATTGAAGCCTATTTCTCAACTCTCCCTCTAATCCAAAGATCAATAGCCTTTGTTATGGTTTGAATGTGGAATATCCCCCAAAGACTCATATGTTTAAACAGTTGGTCCCCAGCTGGTGAGGCTGTGTGGTGAGGTTGTGAAACCTTTTAGACATGGGGCCTTGCTGTAGATGCTGGACGTCTGAAGCAGTTCCAGCCTGACTCTCTCACTGTGCTTTCAGACTACTGAGTGATGTAACCAGGAACCTCACATTCCACTGTACCGGCACTCTGCTGACATGCCTTCCCTGCTGTGAGAGACTACACCTTCTCAAACCAAGAGCCACAATGCATTTCTCTTCCTTTAAGTTGCTTCCTTCCAGTATCTAGCACAGCAATGAGGAAAAAACTAATACAACCCATAAACTACATGGATACTGAAGAGTTTGGGGGCCTGGCATAGGGAGTTCTGTCCAAAGAAACCCCAAGTTAGAAGGCTCCGGGAAAAGCTGACTTTTTCTGTTCAAAATCATCCAGGTTTAGATGCATAAAATTACCTGGACAGTGTAATCCAGTATGTAGACCTAGTCTGGGCATCTGTATTTTCACAAGTGTACTGAGGTGATGCTCTACTGGTGGTCCAAGGACCCCATATTGAGAAACAGTTACATTCAATCCTCCCTTCCATCAATCTCTAGCATTATAGAGAGGACAGCAGCTTAAAGTGATGAGAATCCATCACTCTTTACAAAGGCTACCATGGAAATTGTCTGAGACTCGTTCAGTCAAGTAAAGGAGCCCAAGGTTTGATGTTCTGTCACGTGCTTATTGAGAACTGCTTTTCTCTTCTTCCTGCTAGGATCCCTTTGTTTTGTTTCAGTCCGTTTTGTTTAAATGTAGTCCACTTGTGAAAGTGTTCAAGGAAATAGCTATGGGGTTTTATTTTCATCTTTTACTATCAAATATTGCCCCGCCCCTTACACATAGCTGACATCAATAACCCGGGCTTCCAATACCCTCCTAAGTGGGAGGCACTTTGTTGCCAGGGAAAGAGACATTTGTAAATCAATCCATTTCATTCAGAATAAAGTCAGCACTCTTGTGATGCAATCAGCTCTATCCGCTGCTTCCTTGATCTTGGAAGTCGCGCTGGTCCTCTTCTTTACCTACAGCATGCCAGCCTCCTCCTTTCAGGACCTTTAACCATGATCTAGATGTTTCCGTCGGCCCCAGCCATGCATTGCATTTGCCTTCTAGTATGAGATCTCATTTACTTTGAGAATATTATTTTATTTTTGGTTACCCTTATGTAGATTATAAGCTCCACACAAATTGGAAATTTCTCTTTTACATTCATTCTTATGCGGTAACTAGAAGAGATAGATTTAAGATAGTCTAAGTGATAGTTCTTTCATATGCATTTACATCAACATGCACTTGAGAAAGGCTTGAGGAAGTAACATTCATAAGGGGTAGAAATTCCTATCACACACTCATTCATAGGTGATTCAAATATATATTCGACTTGTAGTTATTGCAGGTAGGTCTTAAATTATGTGACTTTGATAACTAATTTCTTGGCCTACTGATATTACTATGACTGAGGACAAGGGAATTAGAGATGGTTGCTAACTTCAGGAAAAAAAGCTCAATGAGGGAAAGCCATGAGCAACGTTATCCAAACTGTATTGAACATATATTATTAGAGACTTGGTGTTGCCTTAGTATTCCTGGACACATCTACACTGGTGTTTATTTTGCTAATTGCTTCGCCGATATTATGTACCTATTTCTTTTCTTCAAAATATCCCTATTAAATGTGACGTCAGGATCCGTTGGCTTGCAGGTGACAAATTGCAACTCAGACTGTTTTTAATAAAATCAAACTGAGAAGATAAAAGTTCACGTGGTTCAAGTACCTAGAAACTAAGGAGAAAAAATATTGCTGTCAATTGTTCAAATAGCAAAAGGAACATGAGAAAAATAAAAGAAGGAACAATCTGAATATTTAAAAATAACAGAGGCTGATATTTTGTAATTTGTATTCACATGCTTTAATTAGTTTTAAGTCTTTTCTATTCTATCATGTTGTAGGTGTTTTCCTGAAGAATAAGTCTTTTCAATATGAATTATATTTTTATTTTCCCCATAAAACCTCCTGCATTGTTTTTCAAGTTTCATTTTAATGTTAATAAATTTAATTCTTTGACATCTTCAATTAATTTTTCTCTATAGACCATAATATCTACACCTGGGGAAATGCTTTCTGTATGAGTGTTGGGGTATTAGTAATCTCAAAGCATATACTATGAAATAGGAAAAAAAAAAACCTCTCAAATCTATTTCTGTGTTGAAATATGTAAATATTTTAGGCCAAATATTTTCAGAGGTGCTGTGTTTTAAAGTCTTTCTTTGATAAATCTTTCTACTAGGCAAACTTGTCAAGTAAGTTTTTGTCTTCTTAGGATTTTTTGGTCTTTTTGAGACAGGGTCTCCCTGTAGCCCCAGCTGGCCTGGAGCTCACTATATAGACTAGGCTGGCCTTGAACTCACAGAGATCCACCTGCCTCTGCCTCCTGAGTGCTGGGATTAAAGGCGTGTCCCACCATGTCCGGCTTCACTTTAACTATTTTTAAGTATACAATTCAGTAGCATCAAGTATATTCACATTGTTGAGCAATCTTCAACACTCTCCCTCACCCAAACTGACGCATGTAGGTAAGTGTGCCCCTGTCATGCAATGCCCACGGAGGACAGAAGAGGCTGTCAGATCCCCTGGGACTGGAGTTACAGGCAGTTATTAGTTGCCATGTGGGTGCTGGGATTTGAACCTGGGTCTTCTGCAAGTGTTCTTAACCGCTAAGCTATCTCGTCAGCCCCTGAGTTTCATAGTCTTATCTGTTCACTTCTTCCTTAGATGTTGTAGGATAAATGGCATCGTGTTATTCAGATACTGTGAGCTCATAATTGCAATTTCCAGAAAGATTTAAAAGCTGGATTCTCTTGAGACTATTTGTTTCATAATCTAATTGAAGACTTTCAAATCATTTAAAAATGATGCAACCAAAAATTTTTGTCATAATGTCTTCATGGGACAAGAAGGTTGACTTAGAAAGCAGTCCTCCCTTCAAAGATCCAGACATTTACAAAAGCCCAGTTGTTAATGGATAGCAAAGAATACAAGCTTAAATCACTATGTTGAAGATATTTTTCTTGTATTCAACATCAGCACCATCACATTTCATTCGGCTATAGTGTGTGTGTGTGTGTGTGTGTGTGTGTGTGTGTGTTTCAAGTGTGTTAGAATTACAGCTCCTATTTTTTGTTTTTTTGATAAACAGCTCAATCTATTTGGACGTATTCATGTCTTATGTATTTATCACATAAATTCTAATTAAATGCTCATTCCATCAGAGTTTTGATTCGGTAAGAGTTATATTTTTACCAGGATGTTGTGTTTCTCTAAGTTTTTATTTTTGTAAATGTAGCAAATAACTGTGGCTTAATGTTTTCCTTCACTGATTATATAATAATCTTCACAATCATTTCAAATGTTTCATTTTATAACAGAATGAACTTCCAAAGATTTTTTTCAGTCAATGAATTACATGATAAAATTGAACCATTATGAGAATTAACTGATTTTCTACCTGACATATATAAGAAACTGACATTGATTCTGTTAATTAACCCAGCACGTTGACTACTGCTTGACTTTCCATTCATGTAAAAACAAAACTTGCAATGAAAACAAACACAACTTATACGGTAATCCTTTGATCTAAGTGGAAAGTTTTGGTTTACAGAGCAATTTGTAAATACATATTCTGCATCTGCATCTGTTCAATTATCTGTTTGGGGGTCAGGCTTTAAAATAACCATGAACATGTGAAATAGACAGGGATCCATCAGTACATTTGGATCTTCTGATGTTCACATGTCAGTGAGGTTACTTATGGTCCCCAAAGAAAATTTTGAAAAGCCTCATGAGGAAGTTAAGCATAGACATCTGTAAGAGAGAAGAAAAGTGAGCATTTTCACCTTTATGTGCTATGCATTTGGTGGGGCATGTGCATGTGTGGGACGTGTGTGTTCCAGTTTGTTTCTCCATTGCTGTGACAAAATACTCTGACCACTACCAACTTGGGGAAGAAAGGATTTATTTAGCTTATATCTCCCAAGGAGCCCAAGGTAGGAACTCAGGGCAAGAACCTGGAGACAGGAGCTGGAGCACAGACCAGAGGAACACTGCTTACTGGCTTGCTCTCCTGGCCCCTGCTCAGCCTGCTTTCTTATGCAACACAGGCCCACCTGCCCAGGGGTGGCACCACCCACAGTGGGCTGGGCCCTCCCACATCACTCAACAATCAAGAAGATGCCCCACAGACATGGCCACAGGCCAGTCCTATGGAGGAAATTCCCCAATTGAGGCTCCCTCAACCCAGGTGTGTCAAGTTGACAGTTAAGCTATCCAGCATAGCATGCATTTGTATATGCATGTTTACATATCTGTGGCAGCACATGTGGCGGCACATCCACATGTGATGCATCCATATGGAAGATATCATGTGTCTTTCTCCATCACCTTCCACTTGACTTATTGAGGCAGGGTCTCTTGCTGAGCCCAGAGCCCAGCAATTCTGGTAAGGCTGGCTAACTAGTTTGCTCCAGGGAATCGTCCACCTCTCCCTCCCAAATTCTGGAGTTAGAGGCAGCCACCACACTGCCTGGCTTTTACATGGGTTCTGGGGATCCAAGCTTCAATCCTCATGCTTGGACAGCAAGTGCTTTATCCACAGCCAATTGACCAGACTTGCATCATACTTTATTTTCACTCATTGCTAAAAAGCATTAGACATTGAAATACTTATTTCAAACATTAATGTTATATCAAAATTAAGTATATAAATAGTTGTAGGTTAACAATAAATTATAACCAACTCTATGTTCAGCATATTTCATGAGCTTTTTAAAAGGACTACTCAGTCTCATTTTCTGAATAGTTTCTCATTTCTCAGTGACTTTAATCTTAAAAGGTGACTTCATGCATTTCATTGGCTGACAATCCAAAACACCATTCTTGGCAAAGGTTAAGAGCATCATGTGCTTCCACCATCACCATCAGAGGCCGAGGGGTGAGCTTCCCCTAGCCGTGTACATAGAAGACCCCTGCACACTTTCTTAAGAAAGTGAGTCTTAGTGACACTGCATCGAAGACTTGGAGTGGCAGATTGTTCTACATCATTTTCATATTTGATCACGAGTTCAAGTGAAAGTTCAGTTCATTATACATGTTCTCATATGCTATGACACAAAATGGTGCCCAAAGTGAATGGCTATGCATTTATCCCATTTATTTTAAGGAAATTGGAATCAAGGACTTACAATGCTAGATCAAATGAAACAGCAGATCAGCTGACATAAATTCGGTTCTAGGCAAACCAGAATAATTACTCTAGGCTAGGCTCAGGAAACAGTAAATGTAGAGTGAGGGGCAAAAGTGGCTCAGGAGAGGTCAGAGGCTTGAGGTAGAGTGGATCTGAGTGATGGGCAGATTGGTGGGTAGAGTGGAACAGAAAGATGGGCAGCTGCCAGGTCACATAGAGCCTTGCAGGCTTTCACAGAAGTTGTGGGCTTTAGTTGATGTGACTCAGTAAGGCTTTGGAAAACATTACTCTGATGACTATTTTTAAATGCAGCCCTTGCAATGTCAACTGTAGAGTGGTAATGGAAGCCAGCAAGCCTCTAGGAGGCTACAACTACTATCAGGTAAAGGTGATGATGGTTGTATTGGGCTAATATGTGCATCTGTTGCAAGAAATGGTCCAATTTGGAAAGCATTTCAATGTGCCTCTGACAGAATATGCTGGTAGATAAACTATGGGAAATGAGAGGAAGAGAGGAGGCAAAGGATAAATCTGGTATTTTATTTTTTTATTATTTTTATTCTATATGTATGAGTGTATTACCAGCATATATGTAAGTGTACCCGTGTCGTGCAGTGCCCGTGGAGATCAGGAGAGGGCATCAGATCCCCTAGAACTAGCATTACAGATGGTTGTTAGCTGCCATATGGGTGTTGGGAATTGAACCTGAGTCCTCTGCAGGAGCAGTCAGTGCTCTTAACCACTGAGCCATCTCTCTAGCCCAAATTTGGTATTTTAAAAGGTGCCTCTGCATGAGTGTTGAAGTCCTGTACAGGTCAGGGGAGTGAGTGAGAGGAGCAGTTGGTGGGAGGAATGAGGAATTCCATTGGTTTTTAAATGTTAAGTTTGACTTAAGAAATATTTTATGAAACTAAGTAGTATTTGGACATATGGCCAGTGGACTAGTTGGAGAGAATGTAAATAGGAAATGCAAAGTATGGAGGAAATATCTATAGCTTCAGAAGTGGATAGGCTCACTGAAGTATGGACATAGGTACAGAAGACCACTATGGACTGCGTCCCAGAGGCCTCTGGTAGTTATGCTCACTAGATATATAGCATCTAAAACATGTGTGTGTGTTGCATACATGTGAATGTACAGGTGCATGTTCCTGTGCACAGGCACACAGGTCAGAACAGGGCATCAGCTGTCTATCACTCCAGGCTTTACTGTTTTGAGACAGGGTTTCTCACTGAACTGGAAGCCTGCCATTTTGCTGAGGCTGCCTGGCCTGTGAACAGTCAGGATCCTCCTGTGTGCTCCCACAGTGCTGGGTTTGGTTACAGGCATGTACAGCCATATCTGCCTTTTTAAAGTGGGTTCTGGGTATTTAAACTTGAGTTTTCATGCTTGTATTAAAATTATGACATGCTGCACTTGGAAAATGAAAACAACATTTTTTTTGCTCCATAGATTATTTTAAAAAATTAAATTGTACAAAACAAACCAATTCAAGTAAAGATTTGGTATACAAGTTGTTCCTCAATTAGCCTGAAATATGTTTTACCCTTCCATGCTATCTGTCTTCAGCATTTGACAACCCATCACAACCTAATAAAAGTGATAGGACACTAACTTCTTTTTATTGTCATTTTAAATTTATTTCCTAGAAAAAGACATAGAAAATCAACTGTTATAGCATTCATGATCTCAAATGACTGAGAAGGATCGCATGTTGGAGAAGCATTCTCAGTATGGTTGGAGATCTGCCTGTGACAAAAGCTATATTTCCTGTTCATTGTCATAGCTCCTAAAAAGTGCTGTTTGTTGGACATACCAATCATTCATTGACACCTCAAATGCTTCACATGAAAGGGTGCCCAGTAATTTACCAGGCATCCAGTGATGATTTACTGGTGATGCATGAAGACAGGTATGAGACAAAGGGCCAGAGCATCAATATGATACAAAAATATTGTAGCCACTGACTAGAGAAAGAGATGTATAGAAATATTAGGGATGAAGGACTTTACCTGGAAATAAAGAGTGGAGAAAGGAGCCAGTGTGTCTAACTGGAAGTAGCCCACCTCAAAGACTCCAATTTGGAGCTCTATGTTACAGTTTAGTGAAGAAATCAAAATTCTGTCTCACTGGTATGGAGCTCAAGATCCTCTTGGATCTGGGAGCAGGAAAAGCAATAAGGGATTACAACCTTCTGACATCCTCTCATCACTGTGCTCAGTGCTAGAGGCGAGCCAAAGAGAGGACAAGTCAAATAGCAGAGTTGAAAATCTACCGGTAATGGTGGGATGGTCAGTGTAATACCAGATGACATTTACGTAGGACTTTTAACAATGAGTTTATGTAATTACCATAGCACATGTGTGAGGTAGACAGGTTATATCTAATGATCTTTGCTATTTCCATGAGGATAATGAGACTTGGAGAGTGAAGGCAATTGTGAGATGCTACACAATTATTAAGGAAAACACAAGAAGTCCTCTTGTCTGTCTGGTGTTTTGTTTCACTGGCAATGATGCCACAAAGGATGACCTCGGCACCAAGCATCTCTAGCTGCCTTGTACATTATGCCATGAGCACCTGAGCGCATAATCTGTTTAATTTCATCTAATCTTATCTATTTCTTCACCAAATATTAAGAAAAGTACCTTAACAGGAAATTTGGATTTGCTGTAAAACAACATTGAGTTTGTTAAGGTTGGAGCAAAAGGGAATTTGATTAAATATAGTTAATGGTTCAAATGAGCTCTTTTCTCAAAAATTGGCTGAATGTGTTTGGCTAAAAAGCAGACTAGCCAAAGGCAAGTCCCTAAAGTACAGGAAGTATGCCTTAACTTTGAAAGATTCTGACCCATCTTCCTGCTCTCATATATAGAGTACATTATCAAAAAATCACAACTAGTTAGGGGCTTGGACATGACTGTTGGCAAAGTACTCACTTTACAAGACTGAGGTCCTGATTTCAATTCTCAGCATCCACATGGAAAACCAGGCATAGTAGCCCTCGCTTGTTATCTCAGTGCTAGGGAGGTAGAAACAGGTGGATCCCTGGGGCCACTAGCCAGCCAGCCTAGACAAATTTAAGATACCTTGTCTTAAAAAACAAGGTGGATTATATGACTCCTGAAGAATGACACCCAAAGTTGTCCTCTGACATCTGTATGCACACGCATAAACACATGCATGAACACTTCTCCATAGTCACCGCCCCCTCCTCATACAGTGATGGAATACATGGTCTTCACTGTGCTTTGAGGGTACCCGAGAGTACTTTATTTTGAGAACTCCTGCAGTCACTGTGGTTAAGATAGTTTTCTTTTGGTCCCCCTTTCTTAAGGAATGCATATTCTGTCAGTTTTGGGTTCTCCAAGGAATTAAAGTCAGGCTACTAGTCACATAAAGCCATGGGCATACTTTCACAAAAATTGGACTCTAACTCCAATGACAGTTGAGTCCCTTTATCTCTGATAACTCAGAGTTATTTTCCCGAGTATCTGATGAAAATGAGAAATACGACAAGGCTGTAATGAGGTTCAACACCAAATCCTGCTACATAAGTTCAAAATGATAAATTCATATGTCTATTCATCAATTCATTGACTAGATTACATCTGTGTATGCCAAACAATAAAAATATTAGTATTTCAGCAGCACATTATTTCTCAGTTTCATTACTTATGTTATTACTATTTCTAGCAGTTACATTAATAACTAAACAATGTATTTAGTTTTCTATTTATTCTTTATCCATTACACAGAATATTTTAATAGATTTTTGAGTGTCTTATTTCTCTGGTCCTTTGTCTCATCAGGAAATTTTCATGAGGTACTTAATAAATTACTGGAAAGTTTTGTTGAAGCTGAAGTAGGCAAAGTGAGAAACTTCACAAACCTACATCCCCCCCTACTTTTCCACCTATTTCGCCAGATTCCAAATGCTATTAACTATATTATTAATTTTTCAAGCTCTGTAATTGTAATTGTCTTCCCTGCTCTGTCTATAAGTTGTTACAAATTGAAAATAAATTTGTATGTAATCTCATTGCAATGAAATATTATATTTGGCAAAACTAAGTGATCAGATCCACAGTGAAGCATGTGTCAACCAGAATCCTACAGGTGTGTTCAACCTTTTGATGTTACTGAATGACATTATCACAAAATTCACACATGAAAACTGTGCAATCATTTTACAAAAATTTTACAAAATAAAATGTTTAAGTTTGTAGTTTTATGTAGGGTGATATTCACAACTGTCTGCAGCTCTGACAGCCCCAGCTGGCCTGGAACTTGCTACATACAATCAGGCTGGCCTCGAACTCACAGAGATCTGCTTGACTCTGCCTCTTGAGGGCTAAAGGCGTGTGCCTAGTCACCTTTGCTTATTCTTTTTTTTTTAATATACTGTATGTTTTATTTTATTTTATTACTTAAAAATGTATTGAGAATTTTATACATGCATATAAAGTGTTTTGATCAAATCCATGCCCATTCCCTCCCCCTCCAACTCTTCCCATATCTCCCTATCGCTTTTTTTCTGACATCATGTATTCATTCTTTCTTTCTTCTTTTTTTTTTAATGGTTTTTTTTTGCTACGCTGACATTCCCCCCTCTGAAGAGGTAATCTTTTAGGGATTAGATAAAAGCTCTCAAATACTTTTGACATTTTTGGCCTTTGGAACAGAGTATGTTGCTAAGAGGCCCAAGGACATTTTGACTTTTAGCCAAAAAACTGGCTACTTTTCTTTGGGGTCTTTTTACCCTAACTGCCTAGCCAATTCCTACCTCCTATTCTTATCACACCATCCTCTGAAGAGGGAATTGGGTCACAGACCACTCTGGCGTCTTCCATCCTGCACAGGGATGCAGGGCGAGACAATTAGAGTACCCCTTCAGTGGGTCTATCTAAAAGACTCCCTTGCATAATTCTTATGTGTAGGGTGGAAAGAAAGTCCTTGACTGCTGAAAAGGAGATGTGAAGGAGAAGTAAAGGCAAGAGTAATTAGCATTACAAGTTCTAGACAGGAAACCAGGAAAAAGTCAGAACTGGGTAAATTTCAAATGTTCGTATCAGAGTCTGTTGCAATTTCTTGACAAGAGCTTCCAAAAGCATCCCTCTATTGGGTTCCTCCTCATTTTTCTCTTGTCTGCCAAGGCTGGACTCAAGAGTGATGACTCGGGATTTGTTTTCAGGCACTTTGATAGCTGTTGGAGTGGCTAGAATCAGTGTCAGTTCCCTCTTAAAGGCTTCTAGTTAGGGGGAGCTTGTGCCACCATGCCTAGCCACCTGTGCTTATTCTTAACAGTTGCTAAATGTCTTTATTTTCTTATTGAGGTAGTCAATTTTATCTTACCATAGAGAACTTTTATTTTCAGAATTATGCAATTTATCATACATTTGGCTTGCTTATTAAAGACATCCTTTATAGAACATGCATGAATTTTATCTATTGCTCGTTAAGTCTACTGGACAATCACCCTTCTTTGCATTGTCCTATGTTACTGCACTGTACTTTAATTCTAGCTCTTATGCTTTTTTTTTTTTTAAGATTCTTGTTTTGTTTGGCTGGACTAGATCCTGAAGCAATTTATTTGTTATTATTGTTAAAGAAAGTTTATGTGAGTTTGCCAACAAAACTGATTGCTTGGCTACAGGTCTAACATTGCCTGCTGTTTTCACTTCTGATTAAAAAGCATGAAGCCAATCTGAGTTTTGATCTTTGGTAGACAGTGTTTTCTTTGCAGCACTTCTTCCGAATTCTCACTGCTACTGAATTTCATGAAGATGCATCTAGGATGTCAATTTCCATAGTCAGTTATGCATTTAGATCAGACAAATTTTCTTCTGTCATCTATTTGATTGTATTACCTTCCTTTCTGTAAGGGCTGTAATGAAATGTTTTAGTTTATTCTAGATGTACCATTGATAAAGGCCAATCGTCAGATCATTCAAACTCATTTTCAACTATGTTCAACCACTCCTGGATTCTTTTCTTGGGTTAGTTTTTACCTTTTAGAAATTTAAATTTAGGAAAAGTCTGTCTTCTTTCCTGATTACTTCCTTTTTTAGAATGCTGTAATTGTGTTTAGAGATATAATATATTCTTGAATATCTCCTAGGGTATCAGTAAGGTTTCTTTGTTTAGGTGTGCTTCTGTTACTTACGTTAGCTCCATTTCCCTGGGGCTGTGTTTGTTTATTTTGAGAACCTTCTTTCAAGCTACTGGCCAAGTAGTTATTAATACTGATCAATGAGAATGATACGATTAGCACACATGGTGGCAGAACTCCCTGGTCACTCCTGTATGTGACTTAACAAACAAGCTCTCCTCTTCTTTGCAGGGCCACTAGCAGGCTATGCGGCTCGGTCAGCCTTTTCTATGCTGTATGTGGTCAGGAATAGGCATATAGACCTCCCAACAAAGAAAAGAGCATTTGCTCTGAGGTCAGTGTGATTACTTTGTTGCTGTGTCAGCCTCCGACTATCTGTTCAGCCCACCTGAACTCCATCCATGTTGCTTTAGACTTAGCTCTAGCTCTGGCATCTTCTCCCTAATCCCAATGCCTCCTTAAGGGTCTTCGGAAGAATATCTAATACTTTGTCTAGAAATCAGCTCTCGACAACTTAATTGGGTTGGAGGCAAGTGCTACTCTGGACTTGAGTGAGTAATAAAGGAATCAACAGTCAGCTGATTCAGAGAATGCTCTTCCTTTCATCGTCCCAAACCGTGTACCAAAGCCCAGCCCTGGTCTTCATGCTGCAGACCCTAGGAACGAATGTCTCTCAAGTTCCCCAGGGAGAATTCTCTCATCTCATCAGATCACAATCACTCCAAGAACTGAAATGAAATCCAGAAGACTATAAAAATATTCCCAACACATAGTTTGCATTCAGTAAATATTAGTAGAGTAAATGGATATGCAAACAAGTGAATTAATATCAATATATTCCCTTTGATATATTTTCATTGCCATTTTGATACATATTTTGAAATGCAGATAAGAATGCATATCACTACCTTCAAATCATAGAATTGTTAATACAATCATTAAAATAACTACCTCGAAGCATTATTATTACTACTATTTACCTGTGTAATGTATGTATGTATGCTCACAGCACATGTGTGGGTACACATATGTTCAGATAAACATGCATACATGTGCTGTTTTATATGGAGGCCAAAGGCTGACATTGGGAATCTTCTTTGATCAATCCATTTACTAAGGCAGGGTCTCTTGCTGAACCCAGAACTCAATAATACCAATAGTCTAGCTAGCCAGCTTGCCTCAGTGATCTCCTGTCTCTTTCTTCTAAGTGCTGGGATTACAAACTGTTGTATCTACCATACTTTTACATGGATTCTGGGAATCTGAACTCTCTTACATTTTCAAAGCAAGTGCTTTGTCCACCAAGCCATGTCTCCAATACCTACTATGAAAATTGTATAAACATTTTCATAACTGTAAAAATATGAAGATGTTTACTTGAATGCATGCTTCCTATTTTGCTCTGTGTGTGTGTGTGTGTGTGTGTGTGTGTGTGTGTGTGTGTGTGTGTGTTTTACACAGAGGTAGCAGAGCAGAAATCACATAAACTGGAAACTGATTTGATGTATTTCATTGCTAGGGACCAAGGTTCAAGTTTTATTTTCTATTTCAATTCCTTATATGATTATTTATATAGTAGCAAAGATACCAAACTAAATTAAAAGCCAAAGGAAAGAGATGTCATGATCTTTCTGTGTGAACTAACATGAAAACAAAAAGAATTTACCCTGATGATTCCAAGGGCCTTCTGATAGAAAAGTAAAGGGAAATCTTTGCCATTTCCTGTGAATTGCCTTTCCACTGCCCTTACATTTGTCCGTGTTATAGAGATCCCATAATTCCCAAGACTTCAGTGATTTCTGTTTAAACAATCACTCTAACCATTCACTATGGAAACTTTAAGTTAGTTTTCCTAGATATTGTGCTAAGATCAAATGATACATGGATTTAAGTCTCTAAGGTTTTTAGAGCATAGTCTAGTGATACTGAAATAAAAACTCAGAGGTTTCTTTTAGTCTACCTTTGTGTATTTGTTGACCTTTGAGAAACTCCCACCTAAGTCCAGGGTACCTTTTCTCATATTATATATTATTATTGGGGGGGGCTTGATTTTTATTTTATATGTGTGTATTGCATGCATGTATGCAAGTGTACCCGTGTCATGCAATGCCTTGCAGAGGACAGAAGAAGGTGTCAGATACCCTGGAATTGGAGTTACAGACAGTTGTTAGGCTCCATGTGGGTGCTGGGATTTGAATCCAGGTCTTCTGCAAGAGCAGTCAATGCTCTTAACAGCTGAATCATCTCTCCAGCCCCATCTCATAATTCTTGAAACTCTAAATTAGTAATTGTCAGAAAAAAAAAGAGTGCCAAAGGAGATATACAAGATAATGAAGGTAGGTGGCTAAAAGGACAGAGGCAAAGAAGAAATCAAAGCAGTGATAGCATAGAAGAAAAATAAAAAAAGTGTCTAAAGTGTCTTTCTCAGTCAAATACAATCCAAACAGTGAACACTTACTGTTTCCCACACGATTTTTCACATTGAAAATTCAATACTTTTTTTGTTTGTTTTTGGTCTTTTTGAGACAGGGTCACCCTGTAGCCCCAGCTGTCCTGGAACTCACTATGTAGACCAGGCTGGCCTTGAACTCACTGAGAATCACCTGTCTCTGCCTCCCAAGTGCTGGGATTAAAGGCATGTACCACCACGCCCAGCCTGAAAATTCAGTATTTTTATTTTCTATATTCTTATGAAGGTCTCCTCCTACCTGGTGGTTATTCACTTATTTCTGCCTATTGTTTTATGTATTTTATAAACTTGTAAGTACTATATGAGAAAAGTCAGTATATCATGTTTAAAGAAAGAGCAAGTATGTAGTCTTCTTAAAAATGTTAAAATATTTATTTTATGTGTGTGAGCATATTGCCTGCATGTATGTAAGTTCATCCATGTTGTGCAATATTCATAGAGGCCAGAAGAAGACATTGGATCTCCTGGAGCTGGAGCTACTGACAGTTGTTAGCTTCCATGTGGGTGCTGGAACCCAACCTAAGTCCTCTGCAAGAGCACTCAGTGCTCTTAACCACTAAGCCACCTCTCCAGGCCCAAATATTTTGTCTTCATGAAGACTTTATGTGTCATGAGCAAGCACATGCCACAGCATGTTTATGAAAGTCAGAGGCAACTTGCAGGAGTCAGCTCTTTCCTGCCACTGTGTGGGTCTGGGAAACCAAACTTAGATCATCAAGCTCAGTAGCAAGTGTCTCTAGCCACTGAGTCATCTTCCTGGTGCTGATGCAAAGTTTAAGGAACTTTTCACAGTTGTATCTCATTGATTTTGTTACATCTCTTCTAGCTATCATGGAAGTTCTGTCTCTTACTTGTCTAAGTTCTATATCAATGGGGCTTCAGAAAATTCAGCTAATACTATAGATAAGGAATTAATATACTTCACATAGAAAGTTATTATGGCTTCCTCTGTTATATATATTCAAATGGTAAAATGCTTCCTTGGTTCACATAGTTTCTCATGTCAGTACTCCAGCAGCAGTCAGTGACATGGTCTTCCATCACTATATCCCTCTGGTCACAGGTCTTACCAATTCTGTTTACACAATGGATCTTGAATTCTTACTGTGTCCCTTATTCCTGATGTCTGCACCTTGCTCTTATTTATTTATTATTTATTTATATTTTTTATTTTATGTGCATAAATACACCCACGCTTTGTGCATGGGTGTATTGCCTGCATGTGTCTAATGCACCCATGTTGTGCAATGCCTGTGGTGGCCAGAAGAGGGTGTCAGATCCCTTGGAACTGGAGTTACTGATGCTTGTTAGCCATCATGTTGGTGCTGGGAATTGAACCCAGGGCCTCTGCAGAGCAGCCAGTGCTCTTATTGCTGAGCCATCTCTCCAGCCCCTTGCTCTTTCTTGACCAGTCCTCACCTCACATATGGATTAACAAACTGCTTCCTAGTCTCACATGTAACTGCCTTTCTTAATTCTTCAAAACCACTCCCCAAACTGCTGTAAGTATTTAAAAATCCAGATTTGACCTCCTGGTTTATCTGCTTTTTACATCTCTGCGGTGATCTCCCAGTGCTCTTAGAAAGAAGCTCTAAATACTTACATTGCTCTATGAAGCGGTCTCTCTGAACGCAAAGGAGAATCCTTTTCCGCTTCAGACACTTTGTACATATCCCTGTGAAGAAAGAAATCCTTTAAATGAAAACGTGTGTGTGTTGTGCGGATGCATGCATGTGCAGGTCCATGTGTGTGTACAAATGCATTACACGTGGAAGCCAGAGGTCAACCCTGGGTGTTGTTCCTCAGGTATAATATACCTTGTGTTTTGAAACATAATCTCACTGGCCTGAAACTCACTAGTTAGACTTGGCAGAGCTAGAGTTACAAGCACATGACACCATGCCCAGCTTTTAATGTAAGTTCTAGGGATCAAACTTGGGTCCTCATGCTTGCGTGGGTAACCATTTCATTGACTGAGCCATCACCCCAGTCCTAAATGAATAGATTTTATCTATGATTCATATTTGTCATTCTTCGGAGAAGTATTTTCTCTCTTCTGAAGATCTCACATGGTAAAGTATTTGTAGTTAACTATATTGTTTGCTCTTTGCTTAATAGCTAGTCTTCCATAAACCACTGAAACTTATGAGCCCGCAAATCATGTATTTTTTTCTTCCCCGCCATATTCTCAGTGCCTCCTGTGTCTTAAAGTACTTGCTCCAAAAAGTATTTGGTGATTCAATGAATGATGGTCCTCAGCCTAACAGAGGTGGGACTACAGATTTAATCCTGACCTCTAAGATACTGGCTACCCCTTCCCCCGCAAAAACTGCTACAGATGGCTATTTTCTGAAGCTATCCTGTGTATTTTTTCTGTGAAAGCCATGATCATTCTTGCTATCAAAGATTTCCAATATATCCCCATAATTAGGAAAGTGCTCAGGGCTCTTCAAACAATCTGCAGAAAGAAAACTCAGTATTTCTGCATCAAGAATAGAGAAAGATGACCCAACAAAACAGAGTAGCATAGGCTCGCTCTTGTCTTTTAATTGGAAAGGCAGCGTGCATGGGTAATATATAATAACCATTTATCAGTGTGTTAACAGTGTTTGAAATGCTATTAGGTGACACAATGAGGAAGCTCAAGATGAATGGGGTTGTTATATATTTGGTGTCTTGACTGTGCCTGCCAGAACCTTTAAAGTCAGTTTAGTGGTCTATTAATGTGTCCATTATGAACCCAATTTCTTACCTTAGTCATTTTAAATCTCATCTGTCTATAACTTAGTATATGTTATTAGCCCAAATTCAAACATTTTACGTCAACTATAATTCGTAGTTGTTAAACTGGTTTTGACTTATTGGTGCCACATTAAATCCCTAATAGGTGGAGTAATTGGCTTTCTCTAACTATTTGGACTCAGAGGGCTTCATGACTGAGCACTGTTTCCAGATACCTGAAAAGCCATGAACCGTGTCTCCTTTACCCCACACTGCATCTCCCCACCCCTGCAGATTCCAGGCCTTCAGGTTTGTTTTCCCAGGTTGTCCTAATTACATCCTAAAAGGAACCCTTAAACCTCTGGGCAATCACTTTCCTTTCTCACAGGGGAGTCTTTTCCCAAGAGCAGCCAGCATCTATGTTGATAGTATAAAATCATGAGTTTTCAATGTCTTTACTGCATAGAGGCAAGCCCAAGGACATCGTCTGAGGACAAAGTGATCTGCCAAGCCCTCAGAGCACCCTGTCATCCCAATCCTTCCTTACATATTATCAAATACATGGAAATTCCTCACTCCACCAATGTGTTTTCTTTTTTTCTCCTTTTTTCTTTTTTTTTAACCTTAGTATCCTCATCTTTACTCGCTGTGGAGCAAAGTCAGCTAGTTTTCTCCTCACAAAACAGCCTCCTAGGCACAGGTCTTCTTGAAGAGTAATCTCCCCCCGGCTAGCTTCAGCCAAGCCAATGCGTGTCTAAGTGTCTAAGGATCAGATATGTTCCTGGGTTCATGAACCTGTTTATCCTCCCTTCCTACCTGCAAAGTCTCTGGTGCCTCCTGGATATCTTTGAGTGCTTCTCCCCTCTCTAATTGAGAGAAGCAAAGCCTTCTGGGGTGCAATAAAATTGCTTTAGGAGGGCAAGAAACAGATGGAAAATAAATGGGTTCGGGCGCTCCAGGGAACCGACTACCGATGCCGAAGGCCAGCAATAGCGTGTCTAAGCAGCGAAAGAATGTTTAATTTTTGCCTTTTAAAATTTGCATTGGAGTAGAGAAAGTTTCAAGGTTAAGAGGTGGAGGTTATTTGGTGTGACTGATATACAGGCCAGATCTGGTTAAATCTAGTTCCTTTTTAAATTCCAATTGAAATTTACTGGTGGTTCCAACCTGTGTACAGAGTGAAAGGTTGAGAGTACATGTGATGCTTGGGAAAGCAACTTTCTCCCTTTGAGAACGGTTTCATAGAGAGAAGGGGGTCTTCAAGAAGTTGACAGTGAGACAAAATCTAATACTGGTCGCTGTCTCATCTTAGACAACTCATGTACATTCCCAGAGCCTTGGTTTTCAAAATTCTAACCAGAGATTAGAAAACATATGATGAAGTTTCTGGAAGTATGTATGTATGCATGTAAATTTGGGCCAATCATTGGAAGACTAACACCAGCCTGAAGTGTGCAATTGCCTACATTACAAGCCATCATCCTAAGTGGATGATTCCATTCTTCATGATGCCCCCACAACTCTCTAGTTCTGGAATTTCTAGGTAAGAGTCACTCTAGACACCATCCTTTGGCCCCTCTTCCCATTTTTCCTTTATTTTCTTGCAGCTTCCCTCTGTTCGCTTTTATAATTTAGAGCAAAGGGAATATCCAACCAGCACACAAAAGGGTAAGTGTATCAGTTTGCGAGGAAGAGGTTTGCCATGGAGTTAATAAACATAGTGAACAACGTCCTTGCAAGATGTGTTGCACCCATGACACAACTGATGATAAGCACTGAGTATTAGGTGCTCACTGTGTGCTGGGTATTAGATTAAGTTCTTGACTTGATTTCTCATTTAATCTCCCATCCCTTAAGATGCTATAAAGGAAGATCCTATTATTGTTTTTACTTTATGGATAAGGAAATATGACAGGAAGAGTTGAAGTGACTCACCTAAGGGTGTAACAGGTAGAAGACAATTGAAAGGCCGAGTGTGGCTGATGTCGTCAACGTTCACATCCTTCACCTCTAGGAAAGGCTGTAGAGGGAACAAAAGAGGATATTTGTTCTGGATGCCTGGTCTTGCTACATCAGTATAAATCAAGCCTCATGTGGTGCAACAGGTCCAATATAGTTTTACTGATACACGCTTTGTGCTATAACTTCTATACAATGGCTCGGGGCAACAGGGAATACATCCGCTGAGGTTTATTGCCTGGCAATCTAAGATTTATGACCTACATATGGTGGTGGCGTGTTTTTCACAGTTCCCCTCATGTATATTTTCTTAGTGAGATAGTGAGTTTCTTAAAGGTTGGTATATGGCTTTTTACTTCTCCTGTATAGCCCTTACTTACAACTCTTTGGGGCTCAGTAAATGGGTTTGATTGACTGCTTTGATTTCAGTGACTCTGCATGGTGGTCACAGGGACTATATATGCAAAATGTAGAAGGGCTAGGGGCCTGGTTCAGCCGCTTAGGAATTTTACTTCAAGTTTGGGGCTCTATCCCTTACCTTAGTTTTGTAAGGTTCCAAATGGACAAACACTTAATGTAGATTTTTTTTTTTTTTGAGTGTTCACCATCAGCAAAGACCAAAGACCATCAGTGCTAGGCACTACAGGGACAAAGAGGAGACAGCTCTTGCCCTTCAGGAATTTACAGTTCAATAGATATTGAGTCAAATAATGTGTCTCCAGAAGAGTGGCACTCCAGCTGGAAGTCTGTCCAAAAGTTCTGGGGAGGCGGTCAGGATTTAGCCAGATCACAAAGCCAAGAAAGGAGACACAAAGCAAAGATAGTCCAGGATTCTTCATTTGCCAGTGAACTGAGGTAGAGGAAGAGCAGAGATAAGTCTGAGTCCATCTCACACCTCAGGAGAAAGTTTATCATTCCTGCACTGGGACTTTAAGGAGAGCAACTAATTTCCTCTCCTTCTACCCCAATTTCATGAAATTTAAGAAAAACGGGAACAAATGTTCTCATGATTTGTTTGAGATGTAGATTAGAAGAATATGATTTCAAAATGCCTTGTATACAAGAAGCATGGACAGAGATTTTTAAATTGCATATGAAGCCCAGTATGTAGTGTTCAACTGTCATCCCAGCACCTAGGTGTCTGAGGCAGGGAAATTGTGACTTTTGGAGAGCCTGGTCCATGTACGGTGACCTGTTCCAATATAAAATGATTGTATTATGAAACGCTCATATTCACTGGGACTTAAAGAAGAAAGGTGACTGAGTCTCTGAAAAAAGTAACTTGTTCATCGCCATGCAAATACTTGAGAGGAAGAGCAGAATTCAAACTCAGAGTTGACTCCAAAGTGCATGCATTGTGTAAAGTGTTCCTCATCTGTCAAGTTATGCAAACCTTATCCGGCTGTGCATTCTTGTTTATTCTTCTCTGGGAACATTTTATTCATAGGAAATTAGTTTTAAAAAACCCTTCAACATTCGAAGTTTGCTTTTATTCAATGTGTATCTAAGTTTCACAGTAACCGTCTATTTTCTTTTTCACCCCAAAGTTTTTCCCTTTTATTTTTTTACCTAGAACTTTTCAACCTTCTGTGATCTCTTTATAATTCCCTTTAGAATGCATAATTGTGCTCGATCAATTTGTTAGAGGCTTTTGAAGTGTTAAAAAAACTACATTAAAATTATTTTCTTTCAGGTTTTATGTTAATGAACATAGGTGCTATTCAGAGCAAAGTCAGAGTGTCAAGGGAACTTTAGTTAAAGTTATTCATACATAAACTAAAAAAGGAAACATCTTTAGTAGAGGAAAAATACATTTAATGAGTAAGTACGGCACACAATTCCTCCTTTCAGAAATGTCAGCTTGTATCGAGCCTCCATTCCAGATATCTTACAATTACTTTGTCAACAGAAGGTAGAGTTGTGATGGATGACGCGCTGGTTCTTGAAACCAAACTTTCTGCGAGTTACTTAGGCTGAAACTAAGTGCTTTTACATTCTGGTCTTATTGATGATAGTGGTTTTATATTTATCACCCTGTCATTTCAGTTGACTGTATCAGGCTCTTCGCTGCAAGAATATGGACACTAATGGAGGTGTGTTCTTAGTGCTGTAAAGGGTCACAGATTCATCCCTGAACACAGTCAGGGCACAAACCACTGCGTGAAGCTCACGGGCAGCTTTACCCATTTCAAAAAGGGATGGGCAAAGAGTGTCTTCAAAGGCCTTTGGAAATTGTGTTCTTATTGGCTGTCTGCTGACCGTGACCCATCCTTGTGGTGCTGTGCGCTGAGACTTTTTTGGCTCTCACTAACGGAGCAGAGCATTACTATTTTGCAGGCTCCACTATAATAGGAAGAATCCTACCAGGACCTTGGCAAGTCCGGGACCTGATTGCAACACTTTATTTATAAGAAATTCTGTCAAGAATCAATAATAGTCTTGGGTCTCAAGTTCTTTCTTTAATAATACTTTGATATGATTTGTCACAAGCTAGCCCAGAGTATCCACTAGATTTTATTACTTAGCTCGCAGCACAGTGTCTTATCTTTGAGTCATGAGATCAGCCACAGGGAGACCTTTAAAAAGCTATATTCTTTACTGTTTGGTTATTACAGAAAGTCTGTATTACTCAATAATACCTTTTATAGGGTGTGCTGTCACATCTCCACACAGATGTTTAACCCCAATGTAGATATACTGCATGCCTGGAGGCCATTTTAGTGACATGGACATTGTTTTTCATGATTGGACGCCTGATGTATCAATAGCAGGCAGAACAGAAAACAAACAGAAATATACAAGGAAAACAAAACTATCACCAGAACAAAAAATGTTGACTTATTTTCCCAGCCTGATGTTTTTGACTAGATCTCATACTAACAGTCCATTTGGACAGAGATTGTGTTTAGAGTCCAGAGTGTTAGGTTTTTATTACCTAAAAGTGGCAGAAATTTGGAGAAGTCACTTTAGATGCCTCTCTGGCTCGTGATCAGCTCCTTGGGTTTCAGTGTGTACATCTCGGAACATGACCCTCCAACATCAGAAGCAGGATGTAAAGCATTCCTGTAAATATGCCTTATACTGCTCAGCCGCGGAATTCATATTGTTACAGCTAATGCCTGTTGGTAAACGCTTGTATCGTTCCATGTTGTATTTACAAAACTATATATTGTCAGCCTAGAGTTTAGTCTCTCCAATCTGTTTTCCTTTGGAGGAAAAGAGCAGAAATGTACTAATAGACACTATGGCAAAACACACACATACAGACACCCTGAAACACACTCACTTGCATACGTACACACAGACTGAGATTTTAAAATGGTAATCATTTTGAATTTTGAAATTAGAGGAAATGAGGGAGAAACATTCCCTAGAAGTTATTATTTTAGATCTTTCATCTGTCTCCAAATTGGTACTAATTTTCGATGTAGATTTAAGAAAATTGTTGGTATGTGAGCAAACATTTTATTTCTAAAGTTTTCTGTTTTGCTCTTGCAGCGGCTGCTGCTACTAGAGCTGAGGAGGGTTATCCTTAGGAAGCCAGCTGGTGTCCCTGGCAGTGCCCATCCTGGCTTACTGAGCTCAGGGCTCAAGGAATGCAGCTCTGACTCTTCTTGGCAGCGCTGGGTCACCACTGCCTGGCGACATGGCCTCACCTTGTCCGGCATTAGGAGAGGTGGTAAAAACAAAAGGCAGTGACATCTGTTTACAGGCTGTTCTGAGAACTTGCTCTGTCTCTTCTAGCAGGACTAGGAACACTTTCCTTTCCAGAGTCTGAGCACACTCTCCATCTCCCTCGGAGTCACATAATGTCTGCACACTGGGCTTCTGCTGTGGCTAAGGGCTGAGGGCTAACAAGCCACTCCTCCTGCACTGTCCCCTCCTGTAGTCTACCCAACACTCAACATACCAAAACTATGTAATAACATGCCTTGACTTGGACCTAAGAACCTCTGGTTTACCTGTAGGACCATGTCCAAGAGGAGGGGAAAGGAATCCATACTGGTTAAATACTATCTGTCTTAATCTGAGCACGGGCTCCTGCACAGAGTAACTTATTCCATTTATCTGTGCCACAAGTATCATGTCCTGTGACACTCTGAGGATTCTGCGTACACAGATGAGAGTGTAGGCAGTCACTAGCAGAGAGGAGGGCAGGCTTCAAAACTCAACGTTTTATTAAAAACCATGCCACACGCCACCATATAATGGAGGCATGCTGCTGCCGCTCCGGTGCTGAAATACGTGGCTATTCCTTTAGGAGTATCAAAAGTCTGCTTTCCAATCCCCTCATCACACTGTCCACGCACTTCCTCACCCCTTACCCAAAGTGTGTCGTGTCGTTCTTCCAAGGTTCACCTCTTCATGAACCCTTCTCCCATTTTTCAAGCCTTTTTCAACCTTCTTTGCTGTTATTTTACTTTCATTTAAATTTTTTGAGAGAGGATCTGACGTAGCTCAGGCTGGGTTGGAGCTTGCTCTGTAACGGGCACGATGTGGAGCTCCTGCCTCTGCCTCCCAAGTGCGTGCACTACTGCGTTCAGCTTCCATTTGCTATTTCTGTCTAAACTTTTCATTTTGAGACAACTGTAGGTGCCTATATAATTTTAAGGAACAGCGCTGAGGAAGACTTCACCTAATTTTCCTTAATCATAATATTTTACCCAATTATAAGACACAGAATATTATCATGCGTGTATGCCATCAACCTTGCGCAGATATTACTCACTTTGCATGAACGCGTGCATGAGTGCTTAGTTCTCCACGACTTTGCCACCTTAGTAAATTTGTATAACATCACAAACAGCACACAGATGCCTCCATCACCAGGATCCTTGTAATATCCTCATAAATTCATAACCATCTCTAGCTTCCCCCATTCCTAACCTCTGACAGTCACTAATTGGCTTGGAATTTCTATAATCTTTCTATTTGAGGCATGTTATACAAATGAGATCATAGTATAAAACCTTAGCATTTCACTTTCTGGTTTTGATTGCAGTATATTTTCTGTGAAATCATTCACTCCCTCAAGTATATTCATAAGCCACCCACAGTGAAACTGGCAGTACTCAGTATACCAGGGATACAGCAATGAAACCAAATGACTGATATCTCTGTGTTATAGTTTGGGCCCTTATTCATAGTCAGATCTGTTGCTCTTCAGGTATTTGCTGTTTTTATCCTAGCAATAGAATGCAAGCTGTCTGAAAACAGAGACCCTCCCATAAAAGTCTGCTGTTTTCATATACAAGGACTGGAGGGACAATCTTTTCACCAGGAACATGGCATTTAAAACAAAGTAAAAAGGCAAGGAGACACCAGCGAGACTGTATTGGTTGCTTTTGCATTACTGTTTCCAAAATTTGATAGGAAAATTTTAAGGGAGGAAAGGTTTATTTTGGCTTATGATTTCAGGCCATCATGGTGTAGAAGGCATGGTAGAGTTTATGGTGGCAGGAGCAAGCACAGACTCCTCAACAAGATGGCAGCCTACAGAGTGGGAAGAGTGGCCAGAACTAGAGTCTGGGCTAATACCTATCAAAGGCTAACCCCTAGTGACCTACATCCCCATATTCTGAAGTTTCAAGAGTCCTCAAAATGGTGTCACAAGATGGAGATCAAGCGCCCAAACAGAAGCCTGCCACAAATTCAAGCCATAATAGAAGTCATAGAATCCATTTTCCCACCATAAGGTCTTTGGGGAACAGGCTCTATTTCTGACTTCATCTATACAAAGGACCTTGCCCAACTAATAACAGTTAAAAAAAATTTAAGCATCACTGTCCCTCCAGCCTTTAATACTTCTCATGCCCAAACACTGCACTGTCATTTCTAATGCCTGTCACTCAGCACTAGCTCAGTCTTGCTGCTGTTCCCTGTGGAAGATGCTCTGTCTAAAGGAACTCATAGGAAGCCCAGGAGGCATAGTTCATTTGTTCTGCCAACTTACCATCCTGATGGGATACTCAAGAGGAGGGTGCGGTTTGACCTCCCCCTCAGAACTCTGACTTGGCACAGTAGTCATTTACTGTCTCTTGAATGATAGAATGAATCCCTGTACAAATGAGGCACTGGAAAGATAAGAACCAACGCTTTTTGTGTATTTGAGAAGATTCCTCTATGCAATATGGAATCTGTTTCAGAGGGCTCCATTGTTAACCTGGGACGAAGCAGACACACTTACTGACCAACTGAAGCGCACAGACCTTTGTGTCTCACTATTGATGAATCAGCTGACCTTCCTTGCCACCCAGTATGCCTTTTGCTTAGATTCTGTGTTTTAGGAATTCCAATTACATTGGGAGCGAAGTGGCCTCTTGACAGTGAAATATTTTTATGAGCACTGGTGCTCACTGGAAACTTCAGAAGACCAAATGGACTAAGATCATGATTCATTTGGGCATAATTTCAAAGGACCCTCATTCCCAAACTGAGGACTTTATTCCATATATTTAGCACACTTCACTCATTGCCCATTATTCAGGGATGAGACTACCAAGCCCAACAGGAAATCACTGCTCTGTGGTATAAATAAACTTGGACTTCGCAGGCTGTTGGCTCTGTTCTCTTTGGTTGGGATTATGAAGGAATAAATCATCTCTGACATGACAGGGAAGATGCACTGTAATGAATCAACATGCTCAGATGTCAAGTGGAAAATCTTGCTTTTAGCCACTAACATTGAGAACAATATAGAATCAGTGCACATTAATGAATTAGTTGACTCTCATAGGTCTTGAAAAGATTTGGGGAAATAATTTCGAGAGCAATAAGCAAAAAAATAAAGGATCATCTGAGGTATTTTTAGATTCTTTCACTGACTCTTTATGTACTTTTTGGGAAGAATCTGGTTGTAACATTCCAGAAAAAATATTAAATACTTAGTAGGAGAAGTAAAACATTTTTAAGCCTCAAGTTATCATAATTTTGTCTTAGAAGGAATTTAATATTTCTGCCAGGCCCTAGAGGGATGGTACTGAAAGGGGAAAGGCATGCTTAAAAGGATGCCTTCTAGACTGTTCTCACTTTAGACAGAAATTAAATGTCTTTTTAAGAATAAGACAAAAGCCAATTTTAACTGATATTAATGTGGAGAAGATGAATGAACTTCACTGAACAAAAGACATTTAATATATACAGAGTAATTATTATTGTTATTATTATTATTATTGTTTTATCAACTCCATCTAGCTGATGGATCCCGAATTTGAGCCGTGAGGTTAGAGAAGGGGATGTTTAGCTCAGAAGAGCCATTCTAAACTGTAATAGCCAGAGATTTGTTACTGAAGATACTGTTTTAATTGCCAAGTTGCTTGTTTTTACTTTAAACAATTATAGGCGAGTCAGAATATGCCACCAGATTTTGGGTGGGTGAATTCTTCGTGCCTTGTGATAAACATTCTATATTTCCAGATTCCTTGTCAAGTAATTGGTTATGACTAACTGGAGTGACTGACTTTTCTTTTGCTTTTTTTTTTCTTTAGTTACCATGTTTTTGTACGGAAACACTTCACACACAGTTCATCTTTCTAATATCTAAATTATAGCAATAATATCATTACCTCCATTTTTAAGAGTTGGAGTAGAAGGCTAGAGTGTATATCTTATTGTACATTGACCTGACCATGTAAATCTTGCTTCAGTTACAGTTTTCATAGGTTTATTTTTGTTTCTTTCAATTCTACCTGCAAAAAAGACATATTGAGATTTCAAAGAAAGATTTTATGTGCTGCACAATTTACATGTAACAATGCATGTAATTATTACTTTATATTTGGAAATGATGTTATCCCCCTATTGTTGCAGGTGACAAAGAAGAATCTCAGAGAAGTTAGTTTAATTTAATAATGAAGGCATTGGAATCCAGTAAAATTGTTTAACATCAGACGGATCATGTTCAAGCACATACCTTTCTAGTTCCAAATCCTGGGCTTTTAATGATACTATATTGCCTCAGGATACAAAAGCAGATGTAAAGTTTTCTTTGTTCGCTGCTGTGGGACTGCTCAAGCTGGTTTGAGAAAGAAAAGAGAGCAAATAGACGGCTCTAAAGATGCTGAGTGAAGGGTGGCGTGGCCATGTCTTCCTCTATAGTAGCTCTGCAAGTGGAAACACTTGAGTTAAAATAGCAATAGAAATTTAAAAAAATAAAATCAGCATAGAATAGAAACCATAGAGAGCGCTCAGGCATACTAGGAACAGATGAGAATTGGGAGGTGTGGGACCTGGGAATTTCCGAATCAAGGGTAATTCTTGGTGGTTTAAAGATCAAGACTACCTCTCTCCACCCCAACCAGCTCTATCTGTGTTCAACCCCAGATGCTGGCGGCAGAGGGAGATGCGAAGGATCATCATTCATAAAAATTAACCAGGGACAGTGCTGCAGCTAATAGTGGTTGGATCGTGTGGTGAAAACTCTGTCACTCTTCTGTGCTTCCGAACTCATCAGTTCACAGTTCACAGTGGCACTAACGTGCTTTTCCATCAACGTTTTGGTGCTTAAAAATGAACAGAGAGACTCAAGTCATCAGAGAATAAAGAAACAAACCAAACAACAGAACTCACAGGAATCTGGGCAATGAAAAGAACAACATTTGTGTGTGTGTGTGTGTGTGTGTGTGTGTGTGAAGATTCATGTGTATGAATGTGAGTGTGCACATGACACAGTGCACATGTGTAGGTCCAAAGACAACAACAAATGTCAGTCCTCAGCTTCCACTTTTTTTGACACAGGGTCTCCCTGTGGTTGGCTGCTGTACAGCCCAGCCTGGGTGGCTTGGGAACTTATGGGTATTTTCTTTTTTCTGCCTCTCATCTCACTGGGCTGAGATTATAGACACATGCTGCTGTGCCAGATTGATGTGGATTCTAGAGACTTGAACTCAGGTCCTCATGCTTGCATGGTAAATGCTTCCATTACCGAGCCATATCTCTCGCCTACAGTGAGTATTTTTGAAGGTTCATCAATGAATTAACAGACTGCAATGCAAAAATGGGCAATGTGAGAAAAATAAAATGTTCTTAACATATAGCAGTCAAAATCTTAATGAAAAGTTGAGAATGTCCAGTAAAAAAAGAACAAAATAGGAAGATATTAACATAGGAAAATGTTGAACATTTTTTGAGGTCACCAAAATAAAGTCTAACCTATAAGTGAACAGGCATTCTAGAAAGAAAGAACAAAAGAAGTTTGCTGTAAGGAATACAGTAAGATTTCTTCAAATTGAAGAATATGCTTTCTTTATTTATATTTTATGTGTATGAGTGCTTTACAGTGTCTAAGTGGACTCATGTAGTGCAATGCCCATGGAAGTCAGAAGAGGGTGTCAGATTTCCTGGAACTGGAGTTACAGGTGGTTGTTAGCTGCCATGTGGGTGCTGGATACCAAGCCTGGATGCAAGAGCAGCTAATAGTCTTAACTGCTGAGCCAGCTCTCCAGCCCTCTGAAGAATATATTTTCATGATTGAAAGACCACTTATGTAGCATAATTACTGAATAATCAGACCAAAGTCAATAAAGATGGAATTTTGACACACCGGAGATAAATATAGCACATTAAACCTCTACAGTGCAACATTACAATGCAAAAAAGAGTAAAATGACAATTCAAAGTTATAGGAAAGAAGATTTCTAAAGTCACATCTTTAAAACACATTATTATTATAATGTTATGTTTATGAATGTTTTGCCTGCCTGTGTGTACAAGTGCATGATGTGATTGCAGTGTCTAAGGAGGTCAGAAGAGGGTGTCAGATCTCCTGGAACTGGAGTTACAGATGGTTGTTAGCTGCCATGTGGGTGCTTGGAATTGAATCCAGATCCTCTGCAAAAGTAGCCAGTGCTCTTAACCACTGAGCCATCTCTCCAGTCCCAAAACTCACACTTTTATCCAGAGATTACTAGTAGATATACTTCAACTACGTAAGTGGGGGTTGTAAGATAATAGATGTGACAGTGGAGGAAGGAGACGGTAATTCTTGAGATGGCTAAAAAGGAGATACTGGAGGAGTTACTATGTAGCAGGCTTGGAAGTTACCTGAGATAAAACCAGAAAAAGGAACTCCATGAATATTGATGAGAAAACCTAATAGATTAACCAGGGTGAGGGAACTGCACTAAGAGGCAGACTTTAGAGCAGGGCTACTTGAGCTTTTTTCATTTTTCGCTCATGACTCCCTCATTCCCCAACATTTTAAACAATCTCAGATACTTAGGTACATAAACCAGACATACAAATCAAACATTTACTGATAATACAAAAATAAATAAATAACAAATAAGTTTGTTTGAAAATTATTCTTTGGTATACATCTAATTTACAATTTATTATACATTAAGAAAAATTTGCATGCTAATGATATGAATGTGCTTGTTTATTTTTCTGACTATTGATACTGCAGGGCATAGAGCAGTCTCAATGTTTTTCATAGTTGATTGATATTTTGATTTTATAATCATCAATGATTAGATCATCAATTGGCATAAACATGTAGTAAAAAATAACCAATTCACAACAGTTGAAAATTCTGTCCTAATCTGAAGCAAAATTCGCTAATGATTCTTTTCATGAAATAAGCTAGTAACTAAAATAATAATTTTCTGTTTTGTTTTGATTTTAGACAGTCTCACACTGTAGCCCTGAGTAGCTTGGAACTCACTGTGTAGATCAGGCTGTCCTCAGATTCAGAGAGATCTACTGTGTCTACCTCCTGGGATGAAAGGCATGCGACCAATACCCAGTAATCAGTAATTTTTAAAAATCAAGTGTTCCAACAGTATGATCCAAAGGTGTACTAATTTGTTACTTACATGCTGAGGACTGAGGGTAGGAAAATATTTAAAGACTTTGTTAACTATAACTAAACCATTATACTTCAATAAGAACAGACAACTATATATGTACAACATAAACATTGCAACTTATAATGTCCAATAGTCTCTACTGTCAACCAAGATGTTTCAGGCAGCATTTGTTGGCACCATGTGGCATGACCACATGTGTAGTACAAAGCACGTGTGAATGAACTCAAAGCCCATACTGCAGTGAATTCATGGGACAGAACACAGGCAAGCACTGGCAGAAGTATCTTGGATTCATTCCTTGTTTGGTTGTTAAGTTTTGATTGTGTTTTCAGAAAACTTTCACTGATGCTAAACTTTTGTGAGCCCTCCCATCGCCACATTCAGTACATATGGGCTCATGACTCACAGTTTGAGAAACCATGCTTTAAGCAAGGGTCAATGATTAGATACCCCAAGAATCAAATAAAGAAATCAGTCAATTACTGTGTTTGTAAATAAGCTGAATAAGAAAATGGATGTTGGGGGTTAGGGAGTTGGCTAAGTTGGTAAATCCTTGCTATCCAGGCCTGAGGACCTGAGTTCAGGACATCACCGCCCATTTAAAAAGACCAATTTAATAGCACACATCTATAAATGTAGTGCTGGGGAAGTAGAGAAGTAGACTCTTTGGGGATTGCTGGCAACTAGTTTAGCCATATCAGTAAGCTCCAGGTTCAGTGAGAGACCACGCCTCATAAAATAAGGTGGAGGGCCTGGAGAGATGATTCATCAGGCAGGGAGCACTGGTTGCTTTTCCAGAGGACCTGGGTTTGGTTCCCAGCATCCACATAGCAGCTAACAACCATCTGTAACCCCAGTTCTAGGGGATTCAAGACTACCTTCTGGCCTCTGTGGGCATTGTATGACATGGGTTCACTTATATACATGCAGGAAAAGCACTCATACACATAAAATAAATAAAATAAGATAAAATTGCAGAAGAAACCCAAACATCATCAACCTCTGGCCTTCACATGCATGCACATATACAGTGTGTGCCCATACATATTTGTGTGTACAGAAAAAATATGTACACATGCATAAACCACACATTACAAAAAAAGAGAACAGATGTAAGCAGAGTAACATGTTTGTTCATTGAGCAAATAATGTGTGTTCAGGAAAAACATTGTAGATCTATACTTAATTCCAAATTGATAAAGTATATTGCAAGCATTAGAGAAAGAGAGAAAGGCTGTGTGCATTTGTGTGTGCAAAGGCTAACATCTTCATCTACTGTTAGAGATGAACAGTGCCAAAATGGGTAAGTCACAGTGCAGTTGAGGAGTATAGACATAGTGAAAATTGTTGGGAATGTGGTTGCTGGAGAGCAGGGAAACTAATCACATTTCAGGCTGCTTTGTTTTCACATGTAGTGATTTTACAAGTGGGTTGCTTCTTAAACTATGGAGTCACACTGCTTTGCCGTTTTAAAAGTTTGTAAAAAGAAACTGTTGACTCATGCTATGTGACCACTCCACTCTGCTAAGCTCCTCTCTCCCAGCTTTACCACACCTCATCTTTCTGACCCTGAATTGTACCTTCAGTAATCTAGAATGGGCTAAATCGGTGCTGCACACACTCACTGTTCCTGGAAAGTTAAAAATTGATTCCCCTCGTGGCACTTCTTTTTCTCAATTCTGTGCACAGGAATGACATGTTACATAACTTGGAGTTTCAACAAACACCTGGAAATCAGACTGCATGTATCGCTCAGGTGAGACCAGACATGAAGAGATTGGTGCTGACAAGTGTTGTCACTTCTCTCTCTGACAGCAGCCAAGTGGCAAGCTGTGTATACAAGGCCTGATACCATGCTTTCAGAATGAAAAAAAAAAAAAGAAAGAAAGAAAGAAAGGCAATTGAAAAATAACATTTCAGCAAGAGCTATCTGGGAAAATAATGGCAAATTACACATGATTTAGCTTTGCTCTTAGCTTTTATAAAGACCCAAGAACTATGAACCGAGCAGTTGAGCCCTAATTAAGTCTCCTCTTGATCATCTGCGTGGCAAACCCAATTCTCAGGCTGCTTTTTAAAAAGGCATCATATCACCCTCTAATTCAACTGTTCTTTTTCCTGCCTGCCTGGTTTGTATTTTATTTTTTATTCTTCATTTTTTTCCTTGAGTAAAAGGAGGTTAATGTGAGTCATTAAGAATTTAAAAACAATTACACAATGAAAAAATAGTTCAGATGAATTTTAATTAGAGCCTAATTTAATGGGATTTGAACCCAGCACACTGGAAATACATAACAGGAACTTTATCCATTAAATTGCATGGCCTTTGATTAAACTCAGTGTGAATTTAGAAAGATTGTTTTGGCTGCCTGAAGATGCCATGTTTTTTCCATTAATGCCAGAGAAATATATTGAGGGACTAAAATATTACTAATAAAAAGAAATGTGAAAGTTGTAAATTTCAAACAATGGAAGACGCATAGCCCATACCTGGATTTTCAAGCATGTATGTGACATTTCATTAAGCTTGAAGCTGAAGACACACTGTATTATGTCTGACCTCTTTAGAAAAGGAACCTAAATATTTCCACGATTTGTCATCCTTTGGAATCTAACAACAATAAGTCAGAGACTGTGAAAGGGTCTGTTCTGGGCTGAGAGACAGCCCACATAAGTGCTCTGGCCCTGGGGTCAGACATGAGGCATCCCATGCCTTCCCAGCATCCCGTCACTACACTACCTGCCAATGATTTGCTATTCATCCATGAAATGGGGACAGAGAAATGTACCAGCTTGAGTCAGAGACTAGGGTGAAGCTGGTTAATTCAAATCAACACCTACATCAAACTTTTCCAAAAATGGTAAGGTATGTTAAATGTGAGGCAGAATTCATGGAGGGCTTAGAGCTCATTATTTCCGAAATAAGTGATTCCATGTTGAACCACTAGGCTCCATGGCCTTGACAGATACCCCTGCCTTTCACAGGAGCTCAGTCAGCCACAGGAGGGAGCCAGTATGACTCTCACAGTGTAACCAACTATGATGAACCAGTAAGGAAAGATAATTTTTAAAATGACACATAAGAATGACAGAATTTGAACAAAATCCCTTTTATTTATTTATGCCAAAATCTGTGTGAATGTAAAAAGGCATCTCCATCATGTTTTATTTACGGTGTGGCTTTTTCTTTGAGAGGAAAAAAAAAGGAAGAAAGAAAGAAAAAAACCAACCATACTGTCAGGAAGCTGTTCCCGATGAGCCTGGTTCCCATGGCAAGAGAGAAGGCCGACAGCTTAAAGAATAGGGTAAGTTTCAGCGCTGCAGCACCCACCCCCCACCCCAACCCCGCCCCCGTCTCCCAACTGGGCTTGCCTGCCCTGATGTGGGCAGGCTTTTTACTTGCCACTTCCTGTAGCTAGAAATCATGCCAGTGCCCTCTCCATGAATAGAGGGATGTGCAATATGTAAAATTCTTAAAGACAATTTTTATTTATAGCTGTTGCAAACAATGTTTATACAAAGTTTATTAAATATGTCATCTACATTGATTTATCCCAACCAATCTCTTCAATCACTAATATTTATGTGATGGGTTCAGTTGCAACAATTATTTTATATACTGTAGAATATGTTATAACTAGGGATTCACCCTGGCAATTATATCAAAGATAAAATGCTTCCTGAGGACCTTGGGGCAGGCCAGGAAGTATATTATTGGACACAAGGTGGTTTAAACCGAATGCCACAGCACTAAATTTAGAGGAAGGAATGTGGAGCATCTGATGCTTAAAAATTAAAGCTGGCTTCTCGGGCTTTCTGGAGTCCCCTCGGTTCTGGGAAGGCATTGAGCTCTTGTGCACATTTTCTTTACCACATCCAAACCCTGGGCCTGGAAATACTTTCCTTGTCGTCTCTGAATTTCTGTTGGCACTCCCTCTCGGCAGCATTTATCTGGTGCCCAAAGTGGGCAGAAGAGTCTGCTTTGGCACTTATAAACACCGACAAAGGAAACAAGACAGATGTTATTTGCAGCAAGGAGCTGGCATCTGTGGAGTGGAAGAAGCCTTGCTAACAAAGAAACCAGAGTCCTCAAAAAAGCCCAAGGTAACCAGTGAAGCTATGAGATGACAAATCCTACGAAAAAAAAAAAGAAGTTACTCAAAACCCACAACTGAATGCAACTTCTGTTTCCTAAGAAAGACTAAATAGCCTTTTGTTTGGTGAAATTAACTTGACAGATCCACTTTGGTTCAGAGAGTAAGGCCCCAGGCAAGATATGAAAATTGAAGCAAAACAAAGAGGTGGTTAAACTGTGAAAGAAATCAACCGTGTTTGGGGGCTGAGTTCCCTGGAGAAAGAACGGGGAGAAAGTTTGGGAGCTAGAAAGAAGAATGAGTTTGCCCTGGAAGAAAGGGAGGTGACAGAGTGCTGTGTGCAGGCAAGGCTGGGGTGACCTTTATGCACATGCATGTATAATACTTTACAATGTTCCCATCTTCTAAAGTTAGTCTTCTGTCTTGTTTCTCAAGTGTTTTACAGGTTGGGAGTCTAAACTGATATGATCAGTTTCAGAAAAACTAATCATGATAATCAATCAACTGAGATATTATGGTTGATCAGGCAGAGGCATAGGTAAGTAGAATGTTTGGCCCACGTTCTCCTTGACCCTCAGAATATCTAAGACCAGGGAGAATCGTCTTAAGAGGTTGAGCCTCACTTGGAAATAATCTAAATCTCAGATCATGTGTAGAATGAACACCACCACCTAAGGGCCATACAACATTTCCAAGGAATAAATTCTGTACTTAAATGGCTCTCTCTCTCTCTCTCTCTCTCTCTCTCTCTCTCTCTCTCTCTCTCTCTCTCTCTCCCCTCCCCCCCCCCCCCTCCCCCCTCTTCTCTCCCCCCCCTCCCTCACCCCCCCCCCCCCCTTCCCCTTCCGCCTCCCTCTTCTCTTCCCTCCCTCCCTTCTTCAATACCCCCTCCCTTGATCCCCCCATCCTTCCTTCTTTCCCTCCCTCCTCTTTATTGTCTGGCTTGTTTCATCATTAAACTATTTCTTCCTTTGCCCACAGACGTTCTCTTTTATGCACACTGCCTCTTCCTCCTTGCATAACACTAGGTTCAGGTTCAAGGTTGGCTCAACCTGCAGCCCTTTCTGGTGATGGGCGATAGAATCCATGGACATGGGCATCTTGGGTTGGTGAATACTGGTTGCTCTGTAAAGCTACTGTGAATACAGCCTGTTGAACTTCCGTCTGTCCTGTGGACCACCTCTGCTTAGGAAAGCTTTTTCTCATGAACTTCATGGGTCTGTTAGCTATTGATTGAATCAATAACGTCAGACTGAGAGCTGACAGAAAGGAGGATGACTTAGATCTGTGTGGAGTTTGCATCTTCATAAGGAGAGTTCACAATCAGCAGGGAGAAGACATGCTGATCTTTCCTGTTCAACTTATGATTTGATGAAAAGATCAAAAAATTTGACTTCTATTTGCTCATAGGTATTTGAGTTTTCTAATGCATCCATACAACAGAATTCTCTATGAGGAACATTTCATAGCACCTGAGAAATTCAAGGTCCTTATTGTGTCTGCAAAAGAAAGATTTTGCTTATAAACCAAAGTGTCCTTTTATGCTCTTCCTATAGATGCTTTGATTTACAACTCTTGGCAAAGAATCCTCAATTAGTAGAGCAAATTTGGGATAATATTGCTAACAGGATAAGATTCCCAAATTTCTGTGTCCTATAGGACCATGATGGGGCCCAATTTACGTAGCACCTCATATTCCAGGATCCACTGAGTCAATAGTCTGCATTGCTATTTAATTGCGATGGTTCCTTGATATATGAAATCAGGATGAAATTTCCCTGGAATTATGTATTTTAAGCCGTGATAGCAGCTCAATGACTTCCAGATGCTTTGATAATGATGGTCTACTGCATAAGGAATCACCGCAGATTATCTCCCTTTGGAGTTTATTACCAGTAGAAATATTAACCTACCCTTCAGCAGCAGCCTACATATGAGACCTTTACAACATACACTGAAAAGGAATCAGGTGTTCTTTTTATTGACGTATGGAAGGATGAGTATTGTCTGCCAAGCTCCCAGAAAAGTCAAATAAAGAACTGCAGCCTTGATGTACATGCAGTCTGAACCATGAAGCATGTTTCCTGTGAGCTGGAGACTGCTCGCTCTTCCCATGGACACAGTGTGCAGAGAGAAGTGGTTGTCCAGTGCCAGCACCATATTGCACAACCCTAGGCAGGGGCTCTTCCCGTCCATCGTCTCTCATGACCTTCCTGCTGTGGCCCTGCATGTGATCTCAGACACTGTGCGCCCCAGACCTACACAAACTAATTGTTCATGTGATTTCCTTTCTGAGCCACTGCAGATGTCCCTTTCTGTAACAATTTAATTAACACTTAAAATAATGATGCATTAATTAATGCCAAATTACAATGAAAATCCTGGAGAATTACACTTTATATCAACATTAATGCAAAATGAGTTCCTCCTGGATAATTTTTCTTACAACGAATACAAAAAGAGATAATACTAATTAGGCCATCAATTTAAATTTACCATCATTTCAATCCATGTCATTTATCTGTTCCTTTGCACAAAACAATTGTGGCCAACCATACATTTGCAAAGGCAACAGAGATGCCTGCATAGCAACCAGACCTGGGCCATCTTTAGACTATTATGGCATGAGTTTGAAGTTTGCATATTTTATCTGTTATTGGAATCTCTCTCTCTCATATACACACACAAATACACACACGGGGGGGCGAGAGAGAGAGAGAGAGAGAGAGAGAGAGAGAGAGAGAGAGAGAGAGAGAGAGAGAGAGGAGAGAGAGAGAGAGAAACTTCAGTTAGATAAATAAAATTACCTGGTTTGAATAAAGTAAAATATGCAATGCTGTAATGTGCAGACATAAGTGCAGGTTTTGTCTATCAAGTTGCCTAATTTGGTTTATCTCCACTCTCAGAGTAAGGACCCAGGAGTCAAAAGGCACATAACACCTTTGGAGTTATTCATTCATGAGTGGACATAAACCTTCTCATCTCTACAATTGACAATTTGGTCCTGTCACAGGTCATTTTTGCTGTCCCTGATAAGGAATGCTCCCATTATTAGCAGCAAGGGTGAAGGACTACAAAGGTTAATTTTACGATGTTTCCTGAAGAAAGAAGACCAAAGGGATAACATTTCCGGTGCAGCTGTCCTTTTTCTAAAGTAGGCCTTCATGCACTTTGAATCTAGAACGTTTTGGATCTACAAAACTTGTTATTGCTATGTCAAGAAACTCTGGACTAAATATTTTCAGGTAAGTTTAACAATTGTACCCTTGGGCAGTCTTTCAACAGTAAGAAATAATATTAGAGCATTTTCCTTTACTTATTCTTTAAGAATATCTCTTTTAAAATATTGTTATTGATTCTCTGAAAACTTTGTATAATATAGTTTGATCATATTCAGAACCCCTTGCCCATCTGCACCCTGCCCTCTCCCCTCCCCAACTTTGTCTTTTATTATTTTTCTTTTTTGTAAGGTCTGTTGAATCCAGTTCGTGATCCCCAAATGCTCTTGGGTGTGCGTCCATCCCTTCAAGTCTGGTGAATCAACATGACATTATACCCTTAAAGAAATCTGACTCTCCCTCTCTCAGGCGCTATCAACTGTCAAAAGATCCTCAGCCAGGGCTGAGGCTTCTTGCCCACTTCCCTATCCATGCTTGGGCTTGCACAGGTCTCGTGCATGCCTTCAGAAGCATTGCGGGTTCCTAGGTGTATCTTCTGGGTTGTGTCTAGGCAATATGGTTTCCTTATATTCATCTACTGCCTCTCACTATTGCAGTCTTTCTAGTCCCCCTTCTACAATGGTCCCTGGGCCTTGGGAAGAGAAGGCATGAAACAGGGGTGTCCCAATGTGGAGTGATTACTCTGCCATCTCATTCTCTGGGTGTTGACCAATTGTGAGTCTCTGTGTTAGTCACTGTCTGCTGTAAGAAGAAACTGCTCTGGTCAGAGTTGAGAGATGCACTAATTTATGGGCAGAGCAATGTCAAGAATATCTTTTATGACAAGGAAGTTCAAGAAGATGGAATTTATGCCTTTCATATTTACTAATCCTGACATATAGTTTGCCAAAGTGCCCTGAACAACATGTATTTAATGAAGGGACTAATTCAGTACAGAAGTGGGCATGGAAATTTGTTGATAAAACAAAGCTTCCAAAACCAAGAACCTCTAACCCCAGGAGAGGTAACAGTAGCATAACCACGACCCCTGTGTCTCCAGGATTTCCATGGATCTGTTGCTCTCTTAGCTATTTGCAGTATTAACATGTCCCTTTCCAAGACCTCTTTTGTGTAAGGAACAAGAAAAATTTGGCTCTTTACAGTTTCATTTCCCCATGTTCTAAATCAGCTACGGAAAGTTCTGCTTGCCCAGGTGTTCTCAAAGAAGGCAGGCAACAGGCCTAAATGAGGTCTGGCAGAAAGAAATTAATTTTAAAAAATCAATAAACTCTGTCTTTGTTTTTATTCAGCTTTAGGGGAATACATATCACTGACATTTACCTTGGACTATGTCTCCATGCCTGTAAAAACAAGAGTGTGGCAAAACGGATCAGACAGCATGGACCATCCATTCCACCTCCTTGGTCTGGTTGACTGCCAGACCATAGATGATGGAGACAGTTGAAAAGTTGACCTTGTTGAGAAATCTGGCATCTCATAGCTTGCTATTCCTTAGTCATAAGTATCTACCAGAGACATCAGAATTGGGTCATTCGACGTGTGTTCTCAGGATACACCTTCAGGCTTGTTTTGTGATGATGGTAAAATTGGGAAGGTAGCTCATCCTAATTATTTAGATACTTGAAATGTCTTGGAGCAACAGCAGAAATTAAAGCGAACCACTTTTCTATCCTATCTTGGACCAGGAAATAGCAACAAAGGCTGTAGAAGCTAAGAGGCAGTTGAAGAGGAAACTGTTAAATGAAGATGTGCTCAGGTCACATTATGAGAGAATGGATGCTTTCAGGACAGTCCATTTAATAATCTCCCAACAAGATCACTATAAAAAGAAACCATTTAGGGTGTTTCTTGTGGTAAATATAATTTAATCCTTCTAGTTCCAAGCTGATTTTGAAATAGCTACATATGAAGCTAATGCTTTTCAAATATTGGATTATATTAACTTAGAAATAGCAGCTTCCAAAGAAAAATAGCAATCTTCTTTATTGAGTAACATTCTTAAATTTCTCCACCCACATTCATTAAGACACAGAATCTGCAGGCACCACAGGTCTTAACGATGAGATCTGAACTCTGGAATCACACAGGAGTTCAAATCCCAGGCCTACCTTGGGAAATCTGTCCAACTCCTTTAGATCTTCAGTTGGCTCTTCTGCGAAGCAGAGGTGATAACGGAAGCAGGTGAATGAAAGTACTTTAAAGTGTTTTACACAGTTGGTTTCGGTTCTATTTGGTATTTGAAGATTCATTCACTGGTTCTGCCAATGTGGACTGATCACCAAATGCAGTGCTAGATGTAAGTTCCTGTCAAGGAAAGTTGATTGAGACATTCTCTGTCCAGAGGAATATCATAGGGCATGGGCTCTTCTAAGTACAACATAGATAATTAAAACACACTGTCTTTCAAGAGTTATAGGAACAAAATGCTGTGCAATAACAACCACAAAATAGAAATGGAGACTGGCTCTGAGGGGTTTGTGGAAGAATCTGTACAATGTGCAGTACTGAACTGAAACTCAGCAAAGAGCAAATACAACAGTATTTCTGTATTCTAAACAACAAGGACAGAGAGAGGTGAGTTCATTATATGAAAAAATGTCCCTTGTGGTTGGATATGACACACTCAGTTTCATAAGTGTGTTTATGAAGATATCACATTGTGCAAACAAGACGAGCTATAAATGAATGAACAGTGTTTCCACTGCCACTTCTAATTCTTGAAGGTTTGGCAAGGATACCGAAAGCCCTACTGTTTTAGGTATGCTGCAACTCAGCCTTACTCTATCTAAAGACTCTTCCTAGGGGATCTGACATGAATGTGAATGCTTCCAGATTCTACCAAAGTAAGAAACAAGAAGCACTACACATCTGTGCCCCACATTGGTGCTAGAGACATTAAGAGGAAAATAGGAAAACAGGTTCCAGGAACAAGCAGTATCACAGTATTGTGGGACACCAGTGGCAGAGCATGAAGGAGATTTGACTTTCTGGTCTGTGTCAGTGGCCAGACACAGGTGAGTAGCATCAGCCAAGGGGCAGGTGACTGGATGTAGCAGCGAACACATGACTTGGACGTGAAAGCTGTGTAGGGGTCACGAATGCCTGTCATCTGGTGATGGCTCAGACTATGGGTATCTGGATCTGGGATGCAGGATCAAGGCAGCATAGCAAAAATTGCCTACGCGATAAAGAATACCGATGAACAGTTTCCTGTCCATCAGCTTTCTTCACTCACTGGTAAACACATCCTGACTGAACTCTATGGCTGGTGGACTTGATGCTGGACTCTGATGCCTGATTTACTGCTTAGTGAAGAATTACCAAGGGGGAGTTTCCTGATGGTGTTCTAACAAAATAGAGTGGTCAACAGCAATTGCATGTTCATTTGTATCCCTGCTCTAGGCTCGTCCTTCTCTTTCTTTTTAAACTTCTCTGGTGTAGCCAAAGTAGGATTTTAGTTCTCTGTCTTATCCACTGATTAAACATCCTTACAGAGAAGTTGGAACTCAGAGAAGAGCAATACTGTAGACTGTTGTCTACAATAATGTACCTACCATTGCATTTTCCAACTGCATGAAACACATACTACATTGAACAGCACACATCGATGTAACTGAATGTTCGCATATGAATCATCTAAGACAGGGATGGAAAATGATCGTGCAAAGAGCAAACAGTACGAAGAATGACGATAAGCTGAAGAGTTTGATGGACAAAGTCAAAGAAAAAAAAATGATGAACTTAATAGCTTAGATTGAGAAATGCCCCCAGAAGGAGAAGGCAAGAATGAAGAGGTAGGACACAGAAAAGCAAAAAGTTGCAGAGGACAGAACTGTCATTACCTCAACATAAAACCTCAGGAAGAAGGAGAAGGAGGTGATGAACTATTTAAATAAATAGTGGAGAAAAGGGTCCCAGAGTTTTTGATAAGTGGAATAATGAGAAGGGTTTATAGAACATCAGGGAAGAGAGGTAAACAGAAATTCATATAGGGAGTCTATAACAAAGACAAAAGTGAATTCTACTGCGCCCCAGGAAGGAAGAGCAGCTCCCCATCAGGAAGACAATGGGCTCAATAGCCGACCACTCTAGCTGCTCTGGACGTGAACACTAAAGCGGCATTTGTAAAAGCATTTTAAACATTACTTATTATGAAGATGTCTACTGTGGCATTGCTCATAATGGCCGAATTTTGGAAGCGGCCTACACATTCATGTAATGGTACATCAGCACTGAAAGATTCTGAGAGAGAAAGATAGGCAAAAACACATGAATGCGTTTTCAATAAATGTATTGCTCTGTAAATGACAGAGATTATGCACAGAAACAGGATGATTCCATTTTTACTTAACTGGGAAGACTGAAGGAATACAGAGAGAAATTTTAGTTTTTCTTTCGAGTAATGCAAAGAGCTATGGATAAAACTTTTTTCCTTTTTGCATTTTTTCATTATCCGTGTCTTCTTTGTTGAGCTTTTACCATTCTGTTTGGGGGAAAATAATTAACCTTAGTAGGTATAATTCTAATGGACGTCAAGAACCAGATATCAATTTAGAGTAAAGATAAACACTGAGAATCTACTGCAAAGGACTTGGAGGGGGCACGGCTGTGCCTAAAGCACTGGTGAGAGTGTGGCTCCACAAGGGTCTATTGTGCTGGCACTACAGAAGATGACCAGGAATCTGTTAACAGTCAAGTGTAGGGGACATGTCAAGGATGACTCTGAAGTTTCTAGCTTCACGGACATGTGACTTATCAATTCCTAAATTTAGTCTTAAAAGTCCTGTTAGTTCTTCCCTGGTAGAGGAATGTTGTGATACAAAAGGCAGGTATTTATACCACATATCCAGTGGCTTGTTCTATGAAAGTGCTTCTGATACAGATTTATACCTGCACCTACATGGTGAGCCACAGATATTTTATTTTCAGGAAAAACATGTTCTGCAAACTCTTTCCCCACTTGTGCCATTAAACAAAAGCAATTGCTTTATTCACCACTAACCTCTGCCTGAGTTCTTTTGAATACAGGTTCAAAGGCACATTCCATGAATATATCTTTTTCCCATGTGTGTTGAAACCTGCTGACAAAATATGTGTTATTTCATACTCCTATGGAAAAATGGACCAACAGTAGACGATTCACAATAGAAACAAAGAGGCAATATCTGTACAAAAAAAGGTGCTCAGCTCATAAAAGATAAATCTAGCTCTAAAATGGCACAGTACTCTTATATAAAGATGATGCATATTCAAGTAGGAATGTTGGTGAGATCAACATCCATATTATTAGTATACTGTCCTCATTACATCATTACCACACATGAAGAAAACAGAAACTATCCTTTTCTTCCAGCCCAGATTTCTAGAAATCTATACTAAAGCAAATATTAGGGGTATAGTTAAAGATTATGTTTAAGATAAACAACAAAGCCGGGCAAGGTGGCACATGTCTTTAATCCCAGCACTTGGGAGGTGCAGGCTCTGTGAGATGGAAGCCAGCCTGGACTGTATAGGAAGTTTCAAGCCAGCTGGGGCTACAGGGAGGTCCTGTGGAAAACAACAGCAAAAACATAATGACTAAAAAATTGTATACCTACTAAAAGCACATTTAAAAACCATTAAATCTCACCATAAATAGTTTAGAAGGTAAAGGTTCTTGATGCTCAGCCAGTTGACTGAATTTGATCCACAGAACCCATATGGTAGGAGCAGACCAACTCCTAAAAGTAGTCCTCTGACTTCCACATGCATGCTATAGTGTGCATACACAGACACAGAAACACACATACACAATACATACATACACATACACACAGAGAGAGAGAGTATAAGTAAAAAATAATTCTTATATATTTATCTTTTTAAAAAGTACATTTTCTTTATTATTTTTATTTTATGTGTATGAGTATATTGTCTGCATGTATGTGAGTGCACTCGTGTCATGTAATGTCATGGAGGTCAGAACTGGAGTTAAGGACGGTTCATAGCCGCCATATGGGTGCTGGGAATCAAACCC
>NW_008333469.1:1210784-1219880 GCF_000622305.1 Nannospalax galili
TGTGTGTGTGTGTGTGTGTGTGTGTGTGTGAGAGAGAGAGAGAGAGAGAGAGAGAGAGAGAGAGAGAGAGTGCAGATACCTTCAGAGACCAGAAGAGAGTGTTGGATCCCCTGAAACTGAAGTTAACAGTTGTGGGCCACTGGATGTGTATTCTGGGAACCAGACTCTGTCCTTTGAAAGAAGATTATGTGCTCTTAACACCTGAACTATCTCTCCAGCCCCTAAAACAATATTTTTAAAAAATTAATGATCAGGGATACTAACACGTAAGGATTAAAAAATTACAAAATTAGAGTCATAAACTTTTCATGTTTACAGTGTTTATTTTACAGTCAGAACAAAGGACCAAGGGGACAAACCTGAAACCTCCACACTGATTATCTTTGTGTGGTGTTTTATTCTTCTCGTTCTGATTATTTTGTATTTTCTAGAATAAAATAGTGACAAATTTAAAACTAGAGGCACCTATTTTATTAAAAGCAATAGGCTTCTTATATACTCTTAGTGATCTTGGACTTTCTTTCAAATTCACTTGATATTAATATGTATAGTAGCATACATATACTAACATGTATATTACATGGCATCATACTATAGTACTATGTGTAACACACACACACACACACACAGAAGGAGTGGGAGAGATAGCAGGCACAGGCATAAAAATCAAATCCTTAGTTTTAAAGCATTCCATGCATCCAGACTTACATGTTTACTCTCTTACAAGGTTTCTTAGGGATTGCACATCATTTGGTCAACATTTATTAGGAAACACAAATCCCTAGTATATCAGAGGTAAAAAGGATTGAGGCAGAATAGAGTTAAAACTCTCATTTTACCAAGAGGATTTGCGAGCATTCTCTTTCATTGGCAGTCAACGGGAATCCACAGTATGCTCCCCAAAGCAAGAGTGAGGTAAGGAGATAATTTTGGTAATGATGTGGTTGGTTGGAGGTAAGAGTGGAGATAGGACACTCAGAAGCCAATTTAGTAATGTTGTGGGGAGGGCGGCTGGAGAGATGGCTCAGCAATTAGATGTCTCAGGGGTTAAGAGTAGGTGCTACTACTGCAGAGGACCAAAGTTTAGCTCCCAGCACTAACATCCAGAGACTCACAACTGCCTGTAAGTTCAGCTCCAAGGGATCTAATGACTTCATCTGGCCTCTGCATGCACCCACATTCATATATGCATACCCACACACAGACACACACACACATAAACATAAGCTTAAAAATAAAATAAATCTTGACAAGACTACCAGGGAGGAAATAAAGCCTCAAGTACGGAAAGTGAGCTTAGAAAGCACTGAGGTCTGGGAAAGTACTTAGGAAATAGAATTGATGCTGTAGAGTCAGATTAAATATGATGAAAAGAGGGGGGGACTTAACTATGTGAGTTTTCTAGATTAGGTAACTGGGTGAGGTGATAGCACTGCCCGAGATTAGCTACCACGTATTTTCTGAGAATCTCCTGACACTGAGCACTTTTACTAAATATGTTGAAGAATTAGGCTATTTTTTTATCTCCTTTTGAGGACACCAGTTTGAATTCACATGTGTTTGCTGTTAGTTTCATGCAATTTTGAGAAATTTAAAGGAAGCCACGAGACATGGTTATTGGATGCACTCATAAAACTTAGCTGGTCTAAGCCAGTATGTTCTGTTCTGTTTTGTTCTAGGACATCATTTTCAGACAAACACATCAGAAGCAACTCCTAGAGAAACAGAGCGATTTTAAACTTTTCTACTTCTTTTTTTTTATCAATTAGAAACTAATTCTAAATGATTTAGTAAAGACATGGAAGATATTTCTAGTCCAGTCACTAGCTTTAATTAGTTGTTTTTCAACCAATGTATTTTCTTCCTTTCTTTGGGCTCCATATGCTCTCCACTGAGATAGGAATTTATGCCTTTGCCGAGACACAGTGACCAGGTGCATCCATAGAGCATGCCTTTCTAGCATCATCACCGTGTGAGAGAATGAGTTTAAGAAAAAGAAACAGTGGAGATTATAAGAGGGTGTTCTGTTTTATTAAAGTTGTCACAGATTCTACCACGTCAGCACTGAGCCAATGATCTAGTGCCCCGTCTAGCCTCTACCTAGTGCCACTTCTGAATTTCTACTAGGTGGTAAAGTCATTGATTGAATGCCCCACAAAGTAGCTATACTGTAAAATACACTGTAACTATGTATTAAATAGTTATTTATATATTATAAAGGTATCCTTACTTAGTAATATACTTTTGATGGGAAAATATAATAATTCCTTGAAGCAAACTAAAACATTCCTTCTTGTAGCTTATGTTTATTGACTCTAACTCTACCTTATGAAATCAGGTCCCTATTTTGTACACTGGTTCTTTAGTTACCAAGATCTTAGTGTTTTCTTTTTCACTATTTTCTTCTGCTCTTAATATAGCCTGATGCTTTTTTCAAAATCTTGATTGTGTTTTTTTCTGAATGTCTGGTAGTTTAGTTCATTGCTCTATTTTTAACAAGAAGTTTACTTGTTAAGCTATGAAAATAAGAGACTTTATAACATTTTTTAAACTTTGTAAGTAACTATCTAGAGCACATTTTAGGACTTGAGATAAGGCTCCATGAATAAAGTCCCTGCCACACAAGCTTGAGGAGTTCTGAGTTCAGATCCCTAGCACCATGTAGAAGCCAAGTGTGGAGGCACATATCTTTAGTCTGTAACCTTGGCACTGGGGACAGTGTGTGGGACAGAGGTGGGTGGATCCCAGGAGCTCACTGGTTGCTGAGTCTAAATGAATCAGAGCTCCATGTTCCGCAAGAGGCTGCCTCAAAAACTAAAGTGGAAAGCAATTCAGGAAGACCTATGATGTCAACCAATGGCCTTCACATGCACACACACGCAGAGACGCTCATCACATGCACAGGTGCATGTGTGCGCATATATACATGAATAGGTACACATAACACACACAGGAATTCTTGGAGAAAGGTCCTATAATGAATATTCTTGCCTTCAGGTGTTTTCTGTTAAATTCAGCTTCCAACCAGACACTAGAGTAATCTATCAAAACTGTACCCCCTGCTGTGCTGATTCAAGTGTTTAGATAAGCAGATGCCAAGACAGAAAGACAGTGCAAAAGATTTATGGAGGCACTTGACTGTGTGCATGTATGGATGGGTGATGGTGGCGCCTCGGACAGAAATGCAGGACTAACACCTGGGAGAGGAGAAGGTGAAAAGGAATAGGTTGGGCAAGAAAGTCGCAGTCTCCCACATGACACAAAAGTAAGCAGAACGCCTGCAATAGGCAACACACATCAAGACATGGCACCTTCCGAATTTTGTTCTCCTTGAACAAAATGACAAAAATATTCTGGAATTGTCTACAAAGTTCTGAGACAGAAACAAAAGCACTTTTTAAACCAACATATGTATAAGAATCAGGGTCAACTTGGGGAAATAAAAACTCTCAGGAATTTCCGACAAAGAATATCATGTGAAAGTTAAGAATGTGTGTTAGAAACAATGGGATGAAGTCTTAGTCTGTTTGGATGGCTACAGTAATTAACCCGGAACCGAGTGGCTTCAAACTAAAAACATCTCTTACAGTGTTAGAGGTTGGGAGTCTAAGATCAAGGTACTGTAAACGCATGCTCTAGTGAGCACTCTCTTTTCCAATGCACGGAAGGTGCTTTCTTCCTAAGCACTCACGTGATGGAAGAGACAACCAGCTCTCTGGAGTCTTTCATAGGGGCACTAATTCCTTGAGGGCACAACCCTCATTATCTAATCATTTCCTCAAAGCTGTACTTCATGTTATTTTCATCTTGGGGATTAAGTTCCATCGTATGAATTTGAGAGGACACAAAGATTTGGACAATAGGAGAGAGAGAGAGAGAGAGAGAGAGAGAGAGAGAGAGAGAGAGAGGCATGTGAAACCAACAGAGCCAAAACTGAAAACTGGTTAGACTGCTGGGCCACTGCAGTGAGTGCACCATCTGCTGCATGTGGAAGCTGGTGTTTCAGATGGCTACAAATCAGCCAAAGGTGTGCCTCGGAGACCACGGCTGCAATCAAGGAGGAGGTACAGAATGCATGCATTTCCCTGGAGATTGGGACCAGTCTACGCCCACTGCTATGGCTATTCTGTTATAGCTACTCATCAACTGGCATACTGTGAGATCCAGGAGGAAACTTTGCTGTTTCTGCTGCCTTATAATCTCCTGCTGGTGCCTTCTATTAGTAGAACTCATCAGAAAGAAAGCTTCAAGGAAGACTGAGAAGCAGCTTGCGATTTCTAGCCTTTTTATTTTATTATTTTATTTTATGTGTATGAGTCTATTTCCTGCATGTATGTAAGTGCACCCATGTCAAGAAACACCTGCAGAGGTCAGAAGAAGGCATCGAATCCCTTGGAGCTGGAGTTAAGGAACTTTGTTGGCCACCATGTGAGTTCTGGGAATTGAACCTGGGTCCTCTGCAAGAGCAGCCCGTGCTCTTAACCACTGAGCCATCTCTCCAGTCCCAAGTCTTCTTTGATAATATGGAAAAGCGTAATATATATGCCAGTCCAAAAAAAAATAAAACCCTCAAGACTACCAAAGTAATAGTCTAAAAGGGAACCATAAATTCTCTCTCTCTCTCTTTCTCTCTCTCTCTCTCTCTCTCTATATATATATATATATATATATATATATATAATGTGTGTATGTATATATGTATGTATAAACTATGTGCAGTGTGCAGAATATATAAGAGCTGTAGTGTGGGCTCATCAGGTAAAATTCTTGTTGACAAGCCTAACAACATGAATTCAGTGCCTGCAACCTATATGGTGGGAGAAGAAAGCCAACTCCCACAAGTTGTCCTCTGACGTCCACATGTGCACTGTGGCACTGGCACACACACACACACACAAATAAATGTATAAAAACCCAGATAGATGATAGAGGCTGCTGCTCTCCCTCTTCATCCTGACTTTTCCTTCTCAAATTAATTACTCCAGTTTTGAGTTGATTATTTTGAATATCAAAGTATTAAAACAATGTGCACTTACACATGAGAACACACATACACACTATCTATCACCTGTCTCTATCACCCAGCATTACTCATATGTGAATACATACAATATATATTACACTTGACATATCATACATAGTGCATACAAATATACACGTATATCCATTTTTTCGGGGTTTTTGGTTTATTTTATGTGTATGATTGTTTTGTCTGAATGTATGCAAGGGCACCATGTGCAGGCAATACCCATGAACATCTGAGGAAGGCACTGGATACCCTGGAACTAGGGTTACAGACGGTTGTGAGCCACTATGTAGGTGCTGGGAACTGAACCTAGGTCCTCTACAAAAGCATCCGGTGTTCTTAACTGCTGAGCCATCCCTCCAGCCCCCTATTTATTTTTTTTATTTTTATTTATTTCTATGCGTGTGTTGCCTGGGTGTCATGGTGTCTGTGTGGCAGTCGGAGGCCAACTTCAGGAGGTGGCTTGTTCTCATTTTCCACCATATGAGTTATAGGTGTCAAATTCAAGTTGGCAAGCATAGAAGCCAGTGCCCTTTACCTGCTGGGCCATCATGCCAACCTTCTATTTTTTGCATTTACTATTTCATTCAGTATATTGCAAGTAGTTTACTATACACTCTTAACACTGGATAACATTGATTATTGTTCGCTATTGTAAATGTTTTTCTTATTCGTGTAATTCTGTATCATTGGCTGATTTTGAAATTTCCAGACTTTTTAGGCTTTTTATTAAATTAGCCAAATTTTGCCCCCATGAGCTCTATTTTGATAGATTTGAATTCTTCCAAAGCACATCTAAAAGAAATTAAAATGAACAATAACCTCTTACACGTTGGATAAACAAATTTTGTTCTAGACCCTTTTTACACAAAAGATAACTTATTTACTAATGCAATTTTGAGATTATAAAGTTTTCTTTTTTTAAAAAAATGCCATTGACTCTTTGAAGAGGAGAAATGTTAGACTAATGGATTTTAATTGCTTTCCTAAAAATATACTTAGCTCATTACTCCAAATACCATCACCTCTGAATCTTAGCTTAGATATTCTTTTCTAATTAATTAAATATTAGTTCATTTATTCAGTATCAGATGGAATTTTAGGAAATTGGCGTGCAGAGAGAATCATATGGAAAAATTCCAGGTATCTTGTATCTTAAATTCTGGTAGACAAAAAAGAGCATATATAATATAGGTAAATAGCTATTAAATAATAGAAACTGCTAAAGACTCATTGTTTACATTTATTCAGTTAGTTAGTTTATGTGTATGAGTGTTTTGTTTGAATGTATGTAAATGCACCACATGTGTCCATTGCCTGTAGAGGTCCAAAGAGGGCATTGGATCCTCTGGGACTGGAGTTATGGACAGTCATTAGCTGCCTTGTGGGTTATGGGAAACAAGCCTGCATCCTCTGCAAGAACAGCCAGTGATTTTAACCACTGAGCCATCTCCTTAGCCCCAACACTCACTTTAAATTTAAATAATTTGCCAAAATATTTAAAGTATGGGTCTCCCTTGTTAATCTTCTTTTCACATCTCTTTCACTTTAACCCCAAAATCTGTTATAAAATGTAGAAAATCAAATTCACTACATTCTTTAAGTTTTTGTTTTGTTGCTTTACAACAAACAAACTTGAACTTGAAGTCAAGACCCTATTAATGAAGATACTACATATTTCAGACACATGGCTCAGAGGAATCGAGGTAAAACTGACCTGAAAGCCTTCTCCCCATGGACCAGGTTTCATAGTATTGGAAGGCTGTCAAAGGAGAAAAGCAATCGATAGTCCTACCAAGCTGTAAAGCCTGTGGACCATGACAATGACCAGCCAGGCAAGATGTCCCCAATGGTGAATGGTGCAATAGTGAAAACTTATCTTAGGGATAACCAACAGCTGTCTACTTGAACTCAATGCCCACTCAGTAGGTGGGAATTCATGGTTATAGAGGTCATGGACTGTAGACGAACACCTACCACTGCCCTTTTCCTAAATTGATATAGTTTCTAACTGTACTTTAAATACTTATCCTGATACCTACAGGATATCACCCCCACCCCTCACCAAAGAAGCTTTTTGTCTTTCAGCAGCAGGTGGAAGGTACTACAGAAATCCACAATTAGTCGAACTTCAGAAAATAAATGGCCATGGCAAGCCCAGCTCCGTGTGGGACATCTACACAGCAACCCCTTCAGCTAATGCTCAGGGAACGTCCTGTATGAGGAAACAGAAAGATTATAAGCACCAGAGGCTCAGGACACCAGTTTCTAGACATGATGGGGAAGCTGCACCCATGAGATTTGAACAATATGGTTGCCTGAACAAGACTGGGAACTGGTTGCATACTTATTTATCAGAGTCTGGTTCTAGGATCCACATATGAGAGAGAACAAATGTCGATTTTTTTTTTTGTCTGTTACTTCACTTAGTATAACAGTTTCTAGATCCATCCATTTACCTGCAAATTTCATGATTTCATCTTTCTTTACTGCTGAGTAAAACTCCATCGTATAAATGAATCACATTTTTATTATCCACTCATCAATTGAGGGACACTTAGGTTGCTTCAGTCTCTTAGCTATTGTGAAACGAGCAGCAACAAACATGGATGTACATGTGTCTCTGCAATAGGACGAGTTCTTTGGGTATATGCCAAGGAGTGGTATAACTGGGTCAAATGGTAGGTTCAATTGTAGTTTTTTAAGAGTTCTCTGCACTGATTTCCATAGGGGTTGAACCAGTTTGCAGCCCCACCAGCAGTGGATGAGTGTTCCCCTTTCCCCACATCCTAACCAACATTTGGTATCATTTGTTTTCTTGATCTTAACCAGTCTGACTGGGGTAAGGTGAAATCTTAAAGTGGTTTTAATTTGCATTTTCCTAATTATTAGTGATGTTGAACATCTTTTAGAATGTTTCATAGCCATCTTTACTTTTTTTTGAGAACTCTCTGTTCAGCTCCTTAGTCCATCTTTTAATTGGGTTGCTTCTTGTCTTGGTTCTCTGTTTTTTGAGTTCATTATAAATTCTGGTTATTAAACCTCTGTCAGATGTGTCCCTGGTGAAGATTTTCTCCCATTCTGTGGGTTTTCTGTTTGCTTCCTTGGTTGTCTCTTTTGATGTACAGAAGGTTTTTAGTTTAATGAGCTCCCATTTGTTAATTCTTGCCCGTGTTTCCTGAGCAATTGATGTCTGGTTTAGAAAATCCTTTCCTATGCCTGTATCTTGTAGGTTTTTCCCAAAGTTTTCTTCTAATAGTTTCAGAGTTTCAGGTTTTACATTGAGATCTTTGAGCCTTTTGGAATTGACTTTAGTGGAGGGTGAAAGATAGGGGTTTAGTTTCATTCTTCTACAAGTGGAGATCCAGTTTTGTCAGTACCATTTGCTGAACATGCTGTCTTTCCTCCAGTTAATGTTCTTGGCCCCTTTCTCAAATATCAGGTGTCTGAAATTGCATTTGCTCTTATTTGGGTCTTCAATTTTGTCCCATTGGTCTATGGGTCTATTTTTGTGCCAGTACCTTGTTTTCTTATGACTATAGCTGTGTAATACAGCTTGAAATCTGGTGTAGTAATACTCCTGGCATTGCTCTTAGTGTTCAGGGTTGTTTTGGCTATCCGAGGTCTTTTGTGCTTCCATATGAATCTTAGGATAGTTTTTTCCAATTCCATGAAAAATGTCATGGGGATTTTGATTGGCATTGCATTGAATCTACAGATGACTTTTGGTAGGATGGTCATTTTTACAATATTAATTCTTTTAATCCATGAGCATGGGAGGTTCTTCCATCTTATGATGTCTTCCTCAATTTCTTTCTTTAAAGATTTAAAATTTTCATTGTAGAGCTCTTTAATGTCTTTTGTCAGGTTTACTCTGAGATATTTTATTTTATTTTTTTTGCAGCTGTTGTGAATGGGAGTGTTTCCATGTGCTCTTTCTCTGATTGCTTGTTATTGGTATATAGAAAGGCCATAGACTTTTGTAGGTTAATTTTGTAACCTGCCACTTTACTGAATGTGTTAATAATTTCTAAGATTTTTCTGGTGGAATTTTGTCGTCTCTTAAATAT
>NW_008333469.1:1220304-1220608 GCF_000622305.1 Nannospalax galili
CCTTTGGTATTAGAGTGATGCTGGCTTCATAGAAGGAATTTGGAAGTTCTCCCTCCATTTCTATTTTTTTGAATAAATTAAGTAGTATTGGATGTAGATCTTCTTTAAATGTCTGAATTCTGCTGTAAATCCATCTGGTCCTGGGCTTTATTCAGTTGAAAGGTTTTTTATTACTGTTTCAATTTACTTTTGTGGTATGGGTCTCTTTAAGATGTTAATCTCTCCTTGGTTTAGTTTTGGTGGTTCCCATGCCTTTAGATACCTGTCCATTTCTTTTAGGTTTTCAAATTTAGTAGCATCCAGG
>NW_008333469.1:1221168-1221618 GCF_000622305.1 Nannospalax galili
TTAAGCTTTATTGAGTTGTGGTCTGATAGAATGCAAGGAATTATTTCAATCTTTTTGTATTTGTTGAGGTTTGTTTTGGGCCCTAGTATATGGTCGATTTTGGAGAAGGTTCCCTAGGGTGCTGAGTAGAAAGTATGTCCTTTGGTGCTTGGGTGGAATACTCAGGAGATGTCTGTTAAGTCCATTTGATATATGGTATTATTTAATTCTGATGTCTCTCTGTTAATTCTCTGCCCTGTGGACCTATCTAATGGAGACAGTGGGGTATTGAAGTTGCCTACTATTAATGAGTTGGGGTTAATCTGGGTGTTAAAGTCCTGTAGTTATGTTTTTATGAAGTTGGGTGTACCAGAGTTTAGTGAATATATGTTCATTATTGTAATATCTTCTTGATTCATTTTAGTTTAAAGTCTATTTTGTCAGATATTAGAATTGCTATGCCTGCTTTTT
>NW_008333469.1:1222027-1222539 GCF_000622305.1 Nannospalax galili
TTAACACTGGGAATACTTTGGTCCAGGCTCTTCTGGCTTTCATAGTTTGCACTGAAAAGTCAGCTGTAATCCTAATGGGTTTTCCTTTATATGTGACTTGTTGTTTCTCTTTTGTAGCTTTCATAATTGTCTCTTTGTTCTGTGCGTGTAGTGTTTTTACTATGCTGTGCCATGGAGAGTTTCTTTTCTGGTCCTGTCTGTTTGGTGTTGTATATGCTTCTTGTATTTGTATGGGCATGTCTTTCTTTAATTTTGGGAAATTTTCTTCCACAATTCTGTTGAAGATCTGGTCCATGCCATTATTTTGAGATTCTTCTCCTTCCTATATGCCTATGATTTGTAAATTTGGTCTTTTTATAGTGTCACACAATTCCTACATATTCCATTCTTGTGATTTCTTAAATTTTTCATAATCTTTGCTTGAGTGGTCTAGTTTACCCACTTTACCTTCTAGTCTTGATATTCTGTTTTCCATTTCATTCATCCTATTGGTGAGGCTTTCTCCTGTCATT
>NW_008333469.1:1222562-1233374 GCF_000622305.1 Nannospalax galili
GCTTACTGAGTGTTTCACTTCCTTCTTCATTTCAGCCTGAGTATTCATTAATATTTCTAACTCTTTTCTGAATCCATTCAGAAGTTTATCCCTACCTTCTTTCAGTTCTTTTGTGTGTGTGTGTGTGTGGTCTTTAAATTCACTGAATTCTTTTATCATGTTTATAATTGTTCTTTTTAGTTCCATGTCCTGTATTAGCTCTAGGGGTTTCTCATTGTACTCCTCTAGAGGACTATTGGTATTTGGAGGGGATATATTATTTTGTTTTTTCATGTTATTTTTTTCTCTATGATTTTGACATGCGAATTTCTTTTGTAGTTTCTAATTCTTGTGTGAGACTCAGGCTTTCAAGTGTAAGTCTGCTTCTTTTTTTGTACTTTATGTGTCTTCGTGGTTTACTTTTTGGGCATGAAAGGTAGTTCATCTAAGCTTCTGGTTCTCTCTTTTGATTTTATATTGGAGTGGCCAGATTGTTTTTGTCTTCAGGAGTTCCCACAGAGGCCCAATTCAGGTGAGGCTCAGATGTTTTCAGGCTTTCTCCTAAGGTCTGGATCCCTCCAAGAATGATTTTGTCCTCAGGAATTTGGGGGTTGTACTGGCCTGGGAGCCTGGCTCAGGTAAGATGCTGGTCTAGGGCAGCTGTTGGCCGTGCCACCAAGAGATGCAAAGGCAGATGGGGTGGGAAGCGGCCCCAAGGCCTCCTGGGGACTGCATGGAGGAACTGGGTTGTTCTGGATGCAAAGGATCAAGAAGAGGAAAGGTCAGCCCCAGCGTCCTATGAAGAGGCTGGCTGGTGGTGCTGGCCCAGGGAAGCAGAGGGAGGTGAGGGCGGGGCCAGGCCTAGAAGCAGTGCTCTTGGGGCCCAGAGAAGGCAGTCTGGAGGAAAAGGATCAGGGAGCAGTACTGGTTCCCCAGGTGTCTGGGGCCCCCAAGACAAGGAATGGGGCAGGGCCCAAACTCGGAGGAGAGAATGGCAGCGGAGATGGGAGGGTGAATGGGGCTGGGGGAGTCAAGGCACAGAGGGGCGGAGGGTGCAGTGGACGGCTACCCCAGGGAGAGGCCTGTGGGTAGGAGAGGCCTGCAGTGGGTTCTGGAGGCCCAGGGAAGCAGAGGGAGGTGAGGGTAGGGCCAAACCCAGAAGCAGAGCTCCTGGGTCCCAGAGAAGGCACTCCGTTGGTTCCAGAGAGAGGCCTGCAGGTAGGAGAGAGCATTTTTTAAAGATTTTTAAGATTGATTTTTATGTTATGTGTATGAGTGTTATGTCTGGATGTATGTAAGTGTCCCAGAGTTCTGCAATGCAGAGGACAGAAGAGGGCGTCAAATCCCCTGGACCTGGAGTTACTAATGATTGTTAGCTGCCATCAGAGTGCTGAGATTTGAACCCAGATCCTCTGCAAGAGGAGCAAAGGCTCTTAACTGCTGAGTCATCTCTCTAGCCTTGTTTTCTTATATTTGGACAGAAATATTTCTACTTAGGAACTGAATTTGAATACAGCCAGGGTGTGAGGATTAGACTCAGTTTGCAAAATGGGCCAATACACTCAGGCTAGCCAAAGACTCGGGTGGATTAGAGGGCTCAATTGTTGGCCTTGGCTAGATTGTATTTATTTATTCTTTTGATCATTTCCTTGAGTTGTAGTTCTGTTGGTCATCAAATCATTTTTTATAATGGAATCAATTTGAAGAATAAGAGGAAGCGTTATTAACAGCTCATGAAGTTGACTGGGAACTTTGAAGCTCATGGAACATGGGAACAGCCAGAAACTTTGGGCAGAACTTTTTTCTGGTGCATATACCTTCAAAAAGGAGCATTTGCTCAGAGGAAATTTGTGGTGGTGACAAAGAAGTGAAAGTGGTCAGAGTCAGTGACTCAAATGGTTTGCTTAATGGAAGATTTAAGTGTGGAAAATGGAGGAGGCTTTGAACAAGTTTCCTTAGACCTGACTCAAGAGAAAAGAAGCTGGAAATTTTTCTTTCGAAACTGCAATAGCAGTCTCTCTTTTCATAATAGGTTCACATGAAATGTGGCTTTTTCAGATGGTTCTTAATTGTTTTAAGATTGTATTAATTGAGGCCTGGGGGCCTAGGGAGGTGATTCAGTACTTAACAGCACTGACTGCTCTTGCAGAGGACGCAGATTCCGTTCCTAGCACCTACATGGTGGCTAACAACCAACCATCTGTAACTCCAGTTCCAGAGGATGTGACACCCTCTTCTGATCTCTGTGGGCATTTGAACATGGGTGCACTTACATACATGCAGGCAATACTCTCATACACATAAAATTAATAAATAAAAGGTTTTTTAAAAGACTGTATTAATTGCTGATCCTTCAAATTCCAAAAAAGAAATTTCCTGAAATATAAAATTTGGAAAATCGAATAAATTTTCCATTATTTTTATCGTGAAAATGACAATTAGTGTAAATTTGAAAGGTTGTATAGTAACACAGTGAGCTGTGTTGGGTATTTGAAATTGAGACTTCACTGGATTTTTTTATCATATGTAGTCATTAATCCAAATATTCATTGTTTGATATCACTTTTTAAAACTTTGCTGGTACTGATGCCTTCCGTAATACTTCAGCATCTGTGGCATTAATGGGGGTCAGTATTTTTGGTACTTTCTTTTTTTAAGACAGGATCTCACTGTGTAGTTCTGGCTGGCCTGAGACTAGTTATATAGACCAGGCTTGCCTCCAATTCATAGGAATCCATCTTCCTTCCTTCTGAGTTCTGAGTGCTGGGATTTGTGGAACTCTTTTTTTTTTTTTTTTTTTTTTTTGGTAGGGACAGGATCTCCCTATAGCCCCAACTGTCCTGGAACACACTGTATAGACCAGGCTGGCCTCAATCTCACAGAAATCTCTGGCTCTGCCTCTGCTTCCCCAGTGCTGCAGTAAAAGGTGTGTGCCACAACGTCCAGCATTGTGACCCTGAGCTTTTCATGGCTATACCAGCTCTCCAGTCCATTTTTGACACATTTTAGTGTAAAATTTATGTAGAAGGGAACACATGAACCTTAAGTGGTGGGCTTTGTACCTTTTCTATGTAATTCAACCTCTTTTTGAATTACAGATCAACACCATCACAAAATTCTTTCAGTTAATTCCCCCCTCATGTACTAGGAGCTAAAAGTTATTCCTGTGAAATTATTCACTGCTTATTTGCTGTGTTTACCTTAGAACTCTAAATATGTGAAATTGCCCAGTTTGTACTCTTATGTTAGAAATCTTACAGAGCATGTTTTTTGTTTTGTTTTGCTTGTCCTTAGATTTCTTTCTATTTATGTGTATGTTTATGTGTCTATGTGAGTATAAGCATGTTTGTGTGTAGGTGCTCACAGAGGCCAGAAGAGGACATCAGATGCAATGGAGCTGGAGTGACAGGCAGATGTGAGCCACCCGAAGTGTGTGCTGGGAATTGAACTCAGGTCCTTTGGAAGAGCAGCAAACGCTCTTAACTGCTGAGCCATCTCTTCAACCCTCAGCATAATGTGTTTAATATTCAACATGCAGCATATGTCAATAGTTTGCTCTTTTTTATTGCGAACCATTATTCTACAAACACACATTCACTCTCTCCTTCTGTATATGCATACCTATCTTAAACATTTGACTATTTGAATAAATGTAAAATTTGACCCTATAATATTTTGGTAAATATTTTTATATATCTACTCATGGGGAAAATTGACCTGCAGTTGTGTTTTGTTGTAATATTTCTGTAAAATAGCGATACTGGGATCACATAGTGAGTTAGTATTCTGTCTTTGTATATACTTTGTAACATTTCTTCTTATATATTTGATAGGGTGTAAATGAAACCATCAAGATTTGGCATTTTCTTCAAGAAAGCTTTTGCTAGTTGGTCCAGCTTACTTATCAGGCATAAAATGATTCATATCTTCAATTTTGTTTTATTCCAGTATGGGAAAGGTGTCTCCACCCTGACCCTCTCTCTCTCTGTCTCTCTCTCTCTCAGGAGTTTTCTGTTTTATATGTGTTTTCAAATTTGTTGGGTGAAGTTATTTTTTTTATTGATTTTCCTTTTACATTGTCTTCTTTGTAATTTTTAGTAGTTACATAGAAAAAAATAAGCGCTCGCTTAATTTATAGCAGTTGAGAATAGAGTTGATATATTGATATAGCACCATTTTGCATAAAGTTCAGAAACCTTTCAACTGTAAGGTCTCTACTGGACTCTGTGTGTGTGTGTGTGTGTGTGTCCATACACTGCTTTCCACCCTCATCTTAATCTTCTCGTCAACGTCTATTTTGCTTCTTCATGCAACATAAACCACAGGAGACACTGCCTGACTCTGCTTTGAGTAGTCACATGAATTTTAAAGAAACCCAGAGGAGAGTCGCTTTTCTTCAGCGCACATTTTCTGCTGCAAGGCACTTCCTTCTTTTGAAGGGCTTTCAGCAGCAGCACCACTTCCCCAGCTCTGGGGCTCCCTTCTACAGTTACTTTCACTTCCGTCTGCTGGCACCAGACTTCCTGGTATTCTTTTCATCCACAATTATATTTTCCCTATGTTCTGGAAGAACATTATTGTTGGATACAGAAGCCTTGGTCGACATTTTGTTTGTCTGGTTGATTTTTTTTTTCTTTTGTCACCTTTATGATATTTGTCCACTGTCTTTTACGGTCCAAGGTTTCTTATGAGTAAATGGTAAAATGATTTACGTTTTTATCCTCTCTAAGCAATGTTTCATTCTTTCGTCACTTCCAACATTTCGTTTTCCTCTTTGATTTGTGCAGCTTTATCTAGAGCTCTCTTAATTTCCTTCCTATTTGCTTACCTAGAGCTCTCTTAATTTCCTTCCTATTTGCTGAATTTAGAGAAATTTAGACTTTAAAATTATTTCTTTGACATATTTTGAAAATGTCAGTCATTGTCCCTTTGAAATATGTTCTGTTCAATTCAGCTCCTTTTCTTCTGTGACTCCAGTAAAATGTATAAATAGATCTTCTGATGGCTTCACAAGCCGGTAAAGCTCTGTTTTTGCTTTGGGGGGGGGGGGGCTTGTCTCTTCTTTGACAGGGTTATTAGTCCATGTGGCCTCAAGCTCCTGGGAATCCAAGGATGACCTTGAACTTCTGATCTTCCTCCCTTCATCTCTCAAGTGTTGGGATTACAGTCCTGTGCCACCACGCCTGTTTATGTGGTGGTGTTTCTTGGGCAGCAGCTTAAACACCAGTTATTCTGTTTTGTTTTCTGTTCTTTGCCATTTTAATCCTATCTGTGACACTCTGGTCTGTTTCAGGCCAATTCAGGGATTGGCCAGTATGTGAACTGAGTTTACCGTGGAAACTGGGGTCTCTAGTATGTTGCTCTCTTCTGTCTAATACTTTACTCCACAGCAGCTAGAAATCCCTGAACTCTAGCCAAATCTCAGGGCAAAGTATGGTTTATTAAATTCAACTTTAGTGTGTTCTCAGGCCCAATATCATAAAATTCAGAATTCAATGTACGTAAGCAATGTTTTCCAACTTTACTGAAGACCTGGGTCCTTTGTTGTTTTTTTTCTTTTCTTTTCACTTTTTTCTCTTTTGTTTTTCAAAATTGGTCTACTTTCACTGACATTCCTTGAAGTTTTTGTTTTTTGCACTTAACTAGCATTAAAGCTGATGAATTTACGAGTGGCAGGTAGGTAGGACAGATTTGCCTTTCAGGAACTAGAACCCCCTTTAAGTTATTTTTATCTGACATACCAGTGGTTGAAAAAAAATATGTGATACTCTTCAATAATTTTCTAATAGTTTTATTGAGATCTAAATTATTTTTTCGTAAAGTTTAACCTTTAAGAGGGTTTAATTCAGGACTTTTAGTTTACTGGCAGCTTGTGTAACAATCAGCACTATCAGATTTTACTGGGATAATTATCAGTTACATCTTCTTCACCCTAAAAAGAACTCAGGGTCCACTACCAATCCCTTCTTCTCACTCCCTCTAGCTCCTGGAAACTGCTAACTAGCTCCTGCTTAATGGGTTTACCTTTCTTGAATATGTCATAAAAATGGAAGAGTAGAGCGTCTCTTTGTGGTTGACTCCTGCCATTTAGTATGCTTCCAATGTTTATCCATGTTGCCCACATATCTATTTCATCCTTTTTCACTGCTAAGTGCTATTCCTTTGTGGAGATATGCTACTTTCTGTCATTCCATTCCTTAGATCATGAACACGTGGGTTGATCTAGTCTTTTAGTATTAGGAATTTGTCGTTATAATGTACACGACGCGAACCTATATCTTCTCTGATTACATGCTTCGGAATGGGAAGATGGATTGCATGTTAACGTTGCTCTTTTTCAAGAAATGCTAAACTTTTCAAGGAGTATTCATTATTTTACATCCCCACCAGCAATGTAGGAGAGTTCTATTTTTTCTACATTTTTTTGAAGTACATTTTTATTTTTGTTTTTAAATTCTTACCATCCTGGTATGTAAGAATTCCTCACTGTGTTACTAATTTGTTTTCCTTTACAGACTAGAGATGTTGAGAATATTTGTATGTCAAGTATCTACTTGCATATTTTCTTTTAAGAAATTTCTACTAAGTCATTGACTTATTTTTAAGACATGGATGAAATTAGAGATGTCTCAAGATTTTTCTTGACCTTTATACAGCATTGCCTGTGCAGGTGGCTTAATAGATTTCTCAGGACTGTGTTACACCTGTTCAAACTCCTCTATGGATGACCTATTATTACTTTTCTTTTAATTTTTTGTCCTCTTGATTATTCCAAATAACCAAGTGATATACCAACCCTAAATAGACATGATCTTTATTGATTGCCTCTGATTCTCCTTTGTTGGTGGGGAGGAGTGGCACACAAATGCCCCACACATACAACTTCTTTAACCCACTGAGCTCTAAGTCATCAAATAAAGGCAAGCCCAGAATTTTTCAAAGTGATTCCAAATAAGGTTTAATAATGACAACTCTGCAGGAATAGGGTTTGGGGGAAATTCCAAACCCTTTATACCTACCAGTGGCCTCTACACCACTGTGTTTTATGCTTCAACCATTTCAAGCCTCCTGGTTTTCAGTGCTACTGTAGACATGGGAAGAATGAGGTGGGACTAGAGCGTGGGTGGGACTAGAGCATGCTTAGAAACCAAAAGCTAAATGGTGTTATTGAGAGTCAACCATATTTCTTGAATGAACTCTCCTTGGAATGGTACAAGTCTTTGGTTGTTTTCCAGAGCACTTAACAAGATGATTTTGACAACTGCTTACCAGTGTTCTCATTGATTTTTAGGAAAGGATGTATTTTTGGCAAACTTTGTCAACACTGCCTTCCAAAAAACTGAATAATTTATTAAATTTGTAAATATGTCCAATCCCCATAATACAGATACTTGAAGTGTTTTGTAAAGCATTTGGAAATAGACATTTAAAATAAATGTGATATAAATATAAACAAAAGTTCTATTATTCTCTATTATATTTCATAGATCATCTCCCTAGGATAGGAGCTTGAAATTTGGGGAATTTCTGTCAAATTTTATTTCTGGTGACTCGGATTCCAAAATTATATATCAGGGCTCATAAATTTTATTGATAATAAATTCTGATAACAACTGTAAATACTAGTGTATATTTAAAGCATACATGTCTTTTAAGAATGTTTAAACCTTCCAACATCAGAATCCTGTCAGACATTCAGTATTTCTTAAATTAGGGAAAATAATGTACACAATAATTCATGGATGTTTTGGTCGTTACAGAGAAAAATAGGAATCCAGTCTGGCAAAGCCCAGTTTTAAGTATATTTTATTTCTTTTTTATGTGTATGAATGTATTGTGTGCATGTATGAAAGTGCACCCATGTTGTGCGATGCTCTTGGGGGTCAGAAGAGAGCATCAAATTTCCCTGGAACTGGAGTTATGGACTGTTGTTAGCCACCATGTGGTCCTGGGAATTGAACCCTGGTCCTCCGCAAGATCAGCTGGTACCCTTAACTGCTGAGTTACCTCTCCAGCCCCCAAAACCCATTTTTCAAAGATGCTCTTTGAAGACAAAGTTGGGAGGTGAGTAGACAGAGGCAATGTGGCCGAGGAGATATTGGTAACACTTTAGGCTTTCTCAGACCTTGAGATATATCAATAACATTTATCACATTTGCAAGCAAGAGAGATCCCTATATTCTACACCAGGGATCATGATGCTGTAAGTTACTTGCTTTCTGATTTTCAGTCTGTAAGATGGACCCACTGATAACTGAACCCGGGTGACTGTAAAACTGAGATTGGAATGTTGAGTGTCCTTGTTCCTGCCTTACAAACCCCTGTAGCTGGGGGGCGGGGTTGGGGGGTGGGCTGTCCATTCTTCTGTATTTCCCTCATAGTCAGATCCTTCCTCACTCCTCCAGATGCAAAGGGAATTCTCATTGTTAGTTATTATTTATTATTCCTTGGGATGTTTAACAATCCTGCATACTGATAAACCTTATCCTCATCTTTATAAATATTTATTTTTTTAATTTTTTTACTATATTTTTATTATTTTATGTGTGTGAGTGTATTGTCTGTATGTATGTAAGTGCACCCATGTCATGCAGTGCCTGAGGAGACCATAAGAGGGCACCAGATCCCCTGAAACTGGAGTTACGGACAGTCGTTAGCCACTATGTGGGTGCTGGGAATCGAACCAGGGTCCTCTGCAAGAGCAGCCAGTGTTCTTAATCACTGAGCCATCTCTCCAGCCCCCAAGTGTTTCTTTATTTAGCTCTCTTATATTGTTTAGTGTGTGACTTCCCTTCAACCAGAAAAAACTATTATCTCAAGTTTTTCTACTTTTTTTCTTTCTTTTTTAATTGAATTTTGTGGATTTCATACAGTAAATTTTGATCATAGACCCTCCTCACCGATCTTCATCTTATTATAGCACTCCCAAATTTCATGTACTCTGTCATATATATTAAATCCTTTCAAGTCATGTTTGTGTCCCCAAATGTACTTTAATGTGCATCCATCCACTGGAGCCTGGTTAACTTATCTAGTGTCAAACCCTTAAAGAAAACAGAGTAGTTATCAGTTGTCTACAATTCCTCAGCAAAGCCTGGGCTTCTTACCCACTTACTCATTTCAGTGCTAGGATCTTGTTGGCTTGAGCTTGCATGGGTCTTGTGCATTCTGTTGCCATTGCTTCAAGTTCATGTGAGTAACTTCCCAGCTGTCTGGAGAACTCTGCGTCCTTGTGGTCATCGCCCACCTCTGGCTCTTACAGTCTTTCTGCTTCTTCTTTGGCAATGATCCCAGAGACTTGGGTAGCAGAGGTTTGATATCGGTGTCCTATTCAGGGAAAAGCACCCTGCAGCCTCTTATGCTCTGTACTTCAGCCAGTTGTGGCTCTATGGCTTAATTACCATCTGTTCCACAGGAAGTTTCACTGGTGAGAGTTGAGAGGTGCATTAATATTCTTTCTTCCCCATATTCCACTGTGTTCCCTGAGCCTTTGTTGTAGAGGCTGCATTGGGATTGGACTGCATTGCACTTAGGACTAGGGACCTGACAGACACTTATTTTCTACATTTGGCCAGTTGTCGAACTTTTTAAATAGTCTCTAACTATTGCAAAAAGAAGCTTCTTTGATGAGTAGTGAGAAATACAATTATCTGTAAATGTAAGGATACATATTTAGCATACAGTAAGAAGTTACGTTGGTCTAGGAATGTGACAAAAGTAGGTTTTTCTCTAGGATCTATGACCTCTTCAGCCTCATGTATTTGGCTGTGTCTATAGTTCCACACACAAATCCCTCCCATTGAACAGTTCTTAAGTTCAATTACACAGCTAATGATTATCCTTAAGATAAAAGTGCCACTACTGTACCAGCAGAGATCATTTGCTGAGCTTTTCATTGTTGTAGTTCATAGACTTTACAGCTGAATGGGATCCCTGATTGGTCTTCTCCCTTGGCAGTTTGCTACATCCATATCACCATGAACATGCCTGATCTCATCTATTTTTGTTCTTGTATGGGGCCTCACTATGTTGTCCAGGCTGTCTTAAACTGGAGAGTTCAAGCACTCTTTCTTATCAGTTTCCTGAGTAGCTAGTACTATAGGTATTTGCCACCATTTTCAGTTCCTATTCTCCTTTTCTCAGAACAGTACTTTCACTCCATACTGAACTCCTTGTCTTCAAAATTTTGGATAGTGCCCATACCTGGCATTGATATCAGGCTTAGGAACCCGAGGCTAAACAAGGTCACAGAACATAGGGGAGAACCTAATACTAGTTTTCTATAAATAGTTACCATGTTCAACTGAGTCTTAATGACTTATTGCTATACCTATGGATGAATGCATCTCTCATCTCTCACCAGAGAAGTTTCCTTATGCAACAAATGGTGATTAACACAGAAACCCACAACTGGTCAAAGTGCAGAGAACAAGAGACTGCAGAATGTTTGTCCCTGTGTAGGACACCCATATCAAACTTCTGCCTCTCCCTCCCTGCCCCAATGCTCAGGGATGGTTGCAGAATAGAAGGCCAGAAAGATTGTAGGCATCAGAGGTGGTGGGTGACCACAGGGAAAGAGAGTTTTCCAGACAGCTGGTTACTCATATGAACTCACAGTAATGGTGACAGCTTGCACAAGTCCCATGAAAGCTCAAACCAGAAAAAAAAAAATCCCAGCATAGATATGAGGAAGTAAGAAACCCCAACCCAACCTAAGGAAATTGTGGTGACAGATGGCTGTTGGGAGGAACAGAGACAGTCTCTTTTAAGAATGAATCTCTTGATAGATTAACCAGGCTCTAGTGAATAGACCCACACTGAAGGCTTCCATAT